>NW_010144566.1:0-9455 GCF_000699245.1 Pterocles gutturalis
AAACCATTCTATGATTCTATAATTCTATATGCTGCTTGAAATATTTGCAGAACTGTAATCAGGAACAGAAAACTGAGTCAAGATCACATGCAGTTTTCCCATTTCTGCCATTTCACCTGGCAGGAGCCCTAGAGAGGGAAGAAGGTAAGGAGGCTGGGGCCACCAGCCAAGCCAGCAGCCTATGCCTTACCCTTTGCCTACAGCAACTCGTGTGAGTACTCAGTGGCGAGCTGTGAGGGTTGCCTGAGCACAAAAGACTACCTTGCAAGGCTCCTTGTACCTACTTTTCACCCTGTGTCTCCTCAAGGATTATGGGAAGATAATGTAAGTGGTTTTTGTCTGGCATTTCTCTTAGAAAAACAAATAGGTTTTCTGCCTCCTACTGCCTTAATACAAGTCACTGAAATGTTGGTAATAGGAATTAGCCTATGCATTATTTTGGCCTTGAGACTTCATATATATTTTTTAGCCTAAGATGTATATCTCACTCAATGCCCTCTTCATTTAACAACCACCAACTTCTTTTATTATTTGAGCTTTGGAGCTGCTTATGGTATTGTCTCATTTTCTTTCTCTAATGTTTTCTTGTTGTTTGACAGTTCTCAATTTTATTCAGAAGCACTGATGGGACCAATGGGTCAGCTGTCAAACTATTGCTTCCTGCTGTGAGCACCATTAAAAGTTGGCCATCTGGGTCTGAAGAGGTTTTGCTTGAGGCCAGGTGCAGATGCAGCAGAAAAATGAACACAGCCTGCAATAGCACTGGGAAAAGGGTTTATTAGAGCCTGTTTCTGTTGTATTTCTTCTAATTTGCTAACGAAGATCACAAAATGAGTGAAAGAACCCAAATGGAAAGAGATGCGAAAGGTACAGCAGTATGAGAGGCCTGAAAACGTGGGGAAGAAACTTAACAGTGACCACATGGGACTGACTCCAGATGTCTTTCTACATGGCAGGGTATTGGACTCCTCTCTCCCATGAGCAGCTCCACTGAAATCACTAAAGCTATCTATGTGAATAGAGCATGAAGCATTAATTCCTTAGGCAGAGATGAGGTTAATCTGTGAACACAGACAGCATTTTGGGTGCCCAGTCTCTATTTCAGATAAATGCGCTGTGGTCAGATTTGCAGCCCAGTAAGGGTGCAAGAAAAAAGTCTTTGTGTGACTAAAGTGGGGATCATGAATGATGGTCCAGAGGCTTCGTGAAGGTGCAAGGCAAGATTAATTTCTGCATGCCCTGATAATAGCCTGCTGAAATCAGTGAGGAATTAGGAACAGAAAGAATTAATTCCATACAGACTTCTAGAGTACTATAATACAGTGATTCCAAAGCAAGCAGGAGAGAAATGAGACTTTCTGTGAGCTCATGTATGTGTGCTGTGGAGTGCTTGATTTCTGTTTTCTCTTGCTGCTGTACACTTTTATTGACCCACATGAGACAAACCGCCAAGGTCAGAACCGCAGTTAGAAACTGGTGAAGGACTGTAACGGACTATTCATGCAGTTTTACAAGAAAACTGCAGCTGCCTGTCAAGTCCCTGATGAGGCAAGGCTTTGTGATGTCTCAAAGCATTTCGGTTGTAGACTCCTAGTCCTAACCCTTGCTGATAAGAAGCAGCGAAGAATGCACCGAAGGCTTTACTCCCTTCACTAACACAGGACCTAGTCTTGCTCTTACAACAGAGCAGCAAACCCTTGCTGAGTAAGGTTGCTGCCTCTAGCTTTAAGGTGCCAAGAAGGCCAAAGTTAATCTAATACAGGGTCCACACAACCTCCAACTCAATTGGTTGAAAGGGTTAACGCTACCCTTCCCCCTCTTGCACATGTGCAGAAGGACAGTTCTCCCCATGCTAATTAAGGAGACACCCCTCTCTGCTTCCTATACTAATTTGGGAGACACCTTCATGACTTCCTATTCTAATTAAAGAAAGGTAGGTGGAGACCTGAGAAATTTTCTCTCTAAAAGGCGAATAAACAAAGAGAAGGTCCACACCTACCACCTGAGGACTCCTGAGATGCTGACAGACTGATCGAGCAACTCCCCCCCACCAAGAAGTTGACGCTCATCTCCAAGGACCCAAAGAGTGGTGAAAACTTTTCTCTCTCCTCTCCTTTTCCTTTCTTTTTCTCTTCAAGCATCTCTTGATCTCTCTGGCACATACGGCAAAACCTTGTAAGTTTTATGCCAGCTCCTTTTGGGGCTTGTTTAGCAGGTTTTCCGTAGGTTGTTCATTTTAGTACTGAAAAGTGCTTGCAAGTGTTGTGAGCAGTTGTGGGTTAAGCGATTGCAAGTTTTACCAGCAGTTGCAGGTTTCTTAGTATTGTTGGGAATTATGCTGTTGTTATCACATTGCTGTAAGATTTGGTGTCGTTGGCGGTTGGTAGCGTTGTCATGAATTGTCTTTACCAAGTAATTTGTTTTCTTTTATAATTATGTTACATTCCACATTTTATACCCTACACTTCCCTTTTCCCCCAAACAATTATATCCATTAAAGTTATAAGCCAGTATTCAATTCTTTGGTGTTGTCTCACCTTAATTTGCCCCAAGGGAATATACAGAACCTCCGCGAACCCTACTCATCCCACCCACGGTGGTTTTATGATCTGGGTCGCGACAAGGACGTAACCCTCCCAAGACAAAGAGAATCACAGGTAATCAGCCATTAATGATTGTTATTCTGATCAGAGTAGTTTTCCAAAGAACGATTAAGAATACATGTTTTCCGCTCTTTGGTAAAATCTCCAAGAGCAGCAGTTATCATCAGCACTTGAATATAATGGATGAAAATACTAGGTTTTCCAGACATTGATAAGAGAGAACTGCAGCATGAGGTGGATGTGGGGATGTCAGAACTGCTGAGTGTTAGGAGAAAACCATAAACCTTTCCCATTTTGCTGCTCTGTACTATAGAGGCTTTCTTTATTCAAACTTTATTTTCCACTCCTTCTTCTCACATAACATCTCTGTTGTTACCTATAGAGAAGAAATTCCATGTGAAATTCATGTAAGTCTGTCAGCATACCCAAAGGAGGCAGAGCAAACATGTAATTAATGTAAATGGTAGCCCTAGGAAGCTTATTAGCACAATGCTTCTTTATTCCCCAATTCTCCATGCTTCAACCTTTCCCAAAGGAAATGGAATGTGTTCTGGGTAAATAAAAAAAACAACTTGCAAACAGCTTCATGTGAATTATCTTGATGGTATCCCCCATCTTTGTAATGGGGTATTGGTAATCATATAAGCAAGTGATTACAGAGATTCCTACATTTGAGCAGAGTTATCCTGTTCCTCAGGGACAGACATGAAAACCACAAGCAATGGTGGCCATTTGACAATAGAACTGACAGTCCTGTCATAATTTCAGAAATTAATTACCCTAGGTTACCCACTCTTTTCCAGAGGTAGATTTTCATGTAAGGAATGAGGCACACCAGGTGTGGGGACTGCTTTTCCAGTCCTGAAGGATGAGGGGGTTTCAGTCTTCAGGCCTGTCAAACGAGGATGTTTGACAAGTTGAGTTATTATTTCCCTCTTTCAGTGTTACTGAAGAACCCTGGAAATTATCCTTCAAAGTGTCCAGGGCAAAACTTGGTGAGAGAAAGGGAAGAAGATGTTAGAAGAACAGAAATTCACTCCAAAATAATTCTGTGGAGTTGGACATTTAGCTGTGATGTGGGATACACTGACCCAAGTTCTTGCTCAAGGTAAAAACAAAGACTTAGATGTTGGAATTCGGCACCCCATATTCTTGGTTTTCTCTAATAAATCATCCCTTTTCAGAAGGAAATGGCAGATCTGGGAACCAGCCAGTGATCAGCCATTACTCTTCCCTCCTGCCACACAGTACAGGAAATAGGGAAATAAGGGAAAAGAAAAATCAAGATGTTGAGACAAAGTGGTAGAAATTGCCTTTTTCTGTGCATGTTTCTATTACAAAGAACCCCCTAAATTTCTGAGCAAAAAATGTTTTAACAGAAAAACGCTGAGAGAAATTCTTATAGTAAGAGAGGAGATGCTTGATGCACAGGAGAGGATATTTCTTCCTAGATACTGATAAGTGACTGTGTGGATAACAGAAATTAAAATTAATTATATAGAAGTTATCCAAAAAGTAACATTTGTCCTGTAAAGAAGGTGAAGTGAAGTGGAACAGACAAAAATGAATACTTGGGCTTCTATATACTGAATGAACTGAGGGAAAAAAAAAAAAACCAAAACAGACCTGAGAGATTTCTGAAGAATCTTTAAGTTAGAGGGTTTTGTTTAAAACTGCAGGGGAGAGATCTGGAGAAACCATGATGACACAGGGCTTCTAATGTGAACCTCAAAGACAACCTCAAAGTCCTGAGAGCAGTGGAGTGGGAGGGGAAAGAGAAAATTAGTTAGACCCTAAAAAAAATTATAAAATGTCCTCCACCTATATAAGTGAAAGAGAGCAGCAGGAAAGAAGAAATGGGCTAGTAAGCAGTGAGAAAGAGATGAAAGATGAAAGAGAGAAAAGACAAGTTTTTTGTAAATCATAATCTAGGTAAGTACTTTGCTTCATTCTTCATTAAGAAGGTTATGCTTTCATTTGCTAAGAATTCAGAAAAAAATTATGTTGACACTAAAACTTAAAAAAAAAATCAAAATTAATACAATCGAGGCTATTTGCATCATTCATCTTTCTGGGCCTACCTTGTCATGACACCAAATCTCATACTGAAGCTTCCCAGATCTGCAGAGAGCATCCTGTAAAACTGGTGGTTGCCAACATTTTCTCTGAACTGAATATAACCCAGCACTCAGTAAGGTGGGAATATTCATAGAGCATATCTTTAGAACTTTGGAAAAAGAGAAAAAATATATATTTTTTTTCTGCTAAAGAAAATTGTGGAGTGCACTTCTGAGATCATGTTGGTAATGGAGCGGCTAGAGGGACAGAAACTTATCTCAGTGTAATTAATCTGGGCATCTGGACTCTGAGGAATCTTTGCTGAGACGGACCTTACTGATCATATCAGGCCTATATCCTGGAGTAAGCACTGCTGGCAAAGCTACAGGAACAGTTAGAAAAAAAAAAAAGTACACCTGGTTTAGCCAAGTGTCTGTTAACAAAGTTTTGATACTTTTCTGTCCAAAAATCATCCACTTAACATAAAGGAAGCATAGATACAGAAAGCACCACAAAAACCTTATCCTTTCACAAAATCCTTTTGCAGCCTTGAAGGTGTCTGTTTGTTTAAAACAAAACACCTCCCAAAGCCTGGATTTACATGTGGACTTCAGCACTTAGTTTGTGAGCAACACTGGTGAACAGGAATAAGAAGGGGCCTTGTCTCTCATAATTTGTTTTCCCTATGGCAGTGTTCTCCCTTTGAGGGTAGCCTTTCATTTAGTTTCAAGCAATGTCTTACTGTCTCAGTAATAAATGTAGTCTGCTTTTTTTTTGGAGAGGACCTGCTGTTGTTCTCACTACACAATATATATTCAAGATGCTTTGGATAAGTCTTGGTGGACAAAACAAAAAGGATACCTTGTTCAGGGTATTGCAAATGAGCATGGCAGTGTGCTGGTTTTGGCTCGCTCATTTCCTATTCCACCCTAACATTTGTAAATTAAACTCCTATTTTCAGATTTCCAAAGACTGTTCCAAAGTTTATGTGATTCCTTTAATTATGGCTTGAAGTAGAGGCAAATGCATTCCAAGAAACCAACAATTACCTGCAACATGTTATTACAGTGAGACTTACGGAGATCTGCAGCTTTTGTGAAACTCCATTTAACAAAACAGACGAAGAAACTGCTGAAGATAAATCCAGCTAGGTTGCAATAAAGAAGTCTCAAAATACTATAGATTTTTCTTTCGCTACCATAGTTGGTATAACAGAGTTACAATGCAGATGGAACTGCCATTTGAAAGCCTCACAAGGTGAATAAGGAGCATTTTTCATCAATGAAAATAAAATGAGTAATTAAATTTATTTATTTTTAAGACTGTCACATATACACTTGTGAGCAATATTGCTTTTGACATACTGTACGATATTTTCAGCAGAGATCCTGCAAACAAAAACCCCTGAAAATTCAATAGGACCTGCTTTCCTTAGCAGGGTGGTGTGGAAGGGGCGTTCTGCAGATGTTCCTGAAATAGACATCTATTCCACTGTAATTTATGTTTTGGCAACTGGTCTCATTCAACCTGATGATCCCTTCCTATCATGTGTTCTCCTATATATACTCAGCACATTTGCTGATTTGGAAGTCCCAGGGCAGAATTAATTTCTCTAAAGGTAGATATCAACAGCAAAGGAATTTGTGTCTGAACGTCCTGCTGTAACAGTGAAAGGAGGTCTAGGCAGTCATTTGGGGGGTGGTATTTTGACATTGCACTGCAGCATGATATCAGTACGTTATCACTCAGAATCAAAGCATAACTGTGACAGGACTACATCTGCAGTGGCTTTGAAATTTTCTACACACTGGCAAGACAGTAAAATGAATGTGAAAGCTGACAAAAAAGAAAAAAAAAAAAAAAGAGAAAGCTTACAGTGCTTCATCCCAGAACATCAGAGAAGGAATATAGACAGGAGAGCTCCTTGAGCAAAAATTGTAGAGACAGAGAGAAAGAGAGGTACACCAACAGGTTGCCATATTACTGGAGATCTAGATTTTTGGCCTTATTAGCAAACTGATTTATTTTGCAGAGTAAATGTAAATATCAGTACATTTCCAAGTTCCAATTGATTTTCAATATTGGCCAAAATAAGACAAACTACACACATAAGACTAGGTTTCTGAATCAACAGAAGCATGAAGAAAATAATTTTGCTTAGGGACTACTTCCTGAAGATACCTACTGCAACAGATCTACTGTTGTAGATCTGTGACAACACAAGTGATCTTTCCTCTGTAGCTCTTTGAATGCACTCCGAGACATTTAGGCTTAGGCTATATAGATCTGTGTGGATCACACCTTCCCTCATCCCTGCAGGGTGTGCTAACCTAGTAGCGGTACTTTTAAAGGATACTATGTTTGGCATGTAGCTGGGAGCTCTCTGTTGCTGGCTGGCAAACCTGCTTCACTAATCCACCTTAGAGAGAAACATGTACACTGCTGGATTTTGCTGACAAGTGTTCATGAGTTTTGAATGTGCTTGTGAGCATCTCCCTGTGTGGATTTGCTTCCGTCCATTGTCAGACTGCAGTGAAGAGTGGTGGAAACATGCCTGTGCATCTGCCATACTCGAGTCCTGAAAAGGAGAGATTTGTGGCTCTGTGCCAGTAACAAGTGGAAATATGGCACACATGGCATGTTTTTGATGGCCAGCCCATGGCTGAAATGCATGCAGTGCCTTAGAGAGGTATGTACTTCATCTAGGGCCCTAAAATGTCCTTACAGAACATTGTCTGGACACCAAGCATTTGCTGTACACTGAACAGCACGAGCTCACTCAGAAAACTAAGAACAGGAACATCCAGAGGCCAGTGGGAGAATATTTTTCAAAAAATAGGTGCTCTGTCTTTGACCTGTCGGTTCTGATCATTGGGACGGGCTGATGGGGAGGTTTAAAAAAATCTCCTTGAAAGTCAAGCCATGGAACCATAATACGTAACGCTGCTCTCTGTCATATTCAAGAACTCAGTAAAAAGATTAACTTTGTAGTACATTATATTTTTTCTTATCCTTCACACGTAATTAACTCCCCATTGATCCACAATTATTTATTCCTTTCCTCTCCCAGTGCTCCATACAGGTAAAAGAATGTGTTAGTTCTTCCCCTGCTAACATCCCTCTTTCTCCATAGGTAGCAGCTATCCTTCTTTGTTCAAATTGTCTACTAGATTAAATTACATTTCTCAGGCTGTATTTATCCTGGCATTTACTGGTTTATTTCAAGTTTGAAACAGGATTAATACTGCAAAAGATCTCATAATTTTCTAGCTCTGTAATCCGGCCTAATAAAAGATAACTCCTCTATAAACCTTGCTCCATAGATAGCTGTGGTTCTAAGGAATCACAATAAAGCTGTCAGCCTCATTTGCAATTTGGAAGAGTAAAAACACTGAAAAAAACAAGTAGAAATATCAAGAATGCCCTGAATTCCCTCCGTACCACCTGATTGTCATGAGATTTTTTTGACCACCTGTAATCCCTTAGGAGACCGACATTTGTTGTGTAACTGTGAATCCTGTGAGCACTTTGCAAAGCTTTAAGTTTTATTCTACATCTTCCTCAATATTATTTAGGCTCATTCTTGTTCCCTCATGCTCCATTAATGGTCTCTGTTTCTAAGAATAAAAAGATGGCTGACATTTTCACACCAATAAAGCAACATAGTTTTTCATTCACCAGTTTAAATATTAAAAATGAAGAGGAATGCCCAAGAAGAAAGGAGTGAACTTGTCTATACTACCACTTAAGTTTTTTTCTGGGAATAAAGAGTAGCTCCATAACGGTACACTGCAGTCAGGTGAGATGAAGCCCTTTCCTGCGATGCTGTTATCCTCCAGTCACTACATGGGTTCAGATGGCACCAGGCAACCTTGTTGACTTCATTAAATTCTGCTGTGAAATGCAAGTGGTTTTTCTGTGACCCTCAAAAGGCAGGCTTTGCCTTTCCCTTGTAGGACTTCAGCATGCTTTGCTACCTTGTGCGGAGAGGCTGGCGGCAGCCTGATTCCATCTTGGAGAAGGCATTACATCTCTTCTGCGTAAGGAAATTTCAGTCAAAACAATGACACAATCAGTAACTCTTTACTTTGACAGACCTTTTACACTTCAGTACCCTATTCATCTGTTATTTTGGGAACCAGAATGGTAATAACGGTGATGTCTGTAAAATTCCTTGACATTCCTGAGAACACAAAACTCTAAGTTGAAAATATTTTTGCTACACTTGCACTGTGAATTCCAGTGTTACCAAGAGATATGTGATAAAACACATTTTGGTAATAAATGTAAAGGCCTTCTCTGCTCTCAGGGTGCTTGGTAAGCAGCTTCACTTCTTTTCTTTTACACGTTTTTCCTTCCCCAGATCCTGTGACTTCTGGTTTTAGTTATGCTTCTGCACTGCCTGCCTGAAATCAGTGCAGCAGCTGTCTCAGTCCTTTCCGCCTGACACTCACACACTTTCTCTTTCTAAAACTATGTTGAAAATATGTTTTGAGTGTTGTTTTTAGTGAAGTCTCCAGAGAAAGCTGACATGTCACTCAAGCCTCCATATTTAAACCTGGGGATTTTTTTTCTGGTTGCAGAAAGTTGAAGGGAATGTGATCCAGTTTTCTGATGCTGAAAATGCGCTGCTGAATGAAGGTCTTCTCAGCTCATGTCTCCTTAATAGGAGAGAAGATGAAGAAGGAACGTTAGCAAGCCACCATAGGCAATGGCCTACCCTCAGTGGGGGATTTAATGAAACATCTGAAAGCTAGTGGAAAAGAATGTGTCCTGGGTCCAGCTGGGATAGGG
>NW_010144567.1:0-201 GCF_000699245.1 Pterocles gutturalis
CTGCAGCTGCCCCTATCTCTGCATCTGCCCTGGCCCTGCATCCTGCATCCCAGTGATGCTGGGGGGTCCCAGCTGCATCCCACCCATCCTGGAGATGCCCTGGCCCCACATCCTGAAACCCAGCGATGCTGGGGGGTCCAGCGAGGGCAGAGCCCCCCAACCATGCCAGCTGAGGGCTGGCAGAGGTTTTGGCAGGGAGGG
>NW_010144567.1:376-1626 GCF_000699245.1 Pterocles gutturalis
GGGGGGGGGGGGATTAAAGGGCAGCAGGCACTCCTAGGGAGTGTCCCAGGGCAGCGAGTCAAAACCGGAGGGTTTTGGAGTGGCCAGAAAAATCCCACCCAGCTGCAGCTCTGTGTCCCCTGTGTCACCTGTGGCGGGAGGGTTTTCTCTGCAGGGAAATGGGAGAGCACCTGCCTGGGCAGCTGCAGGCACCGGGCACCCGCGGCATGGGACACTGGGGCTGGGGGGGGGGGAACCCCCGGGGGCCCGGGGCCACCTGAGGTCCTGGAGTCCGCTCTGGTATGGGGGGACCCTGGAGGTGCAGGATCTGACCTGGCATGGGGGGAACCCCTGGGGTCCCAAGAGTCTGCCTTGGCTTGGAGGGAACCTCTGGGGGTGCAGGGTCTGACCTGGTGATGGGGGAACCCCTGGGGTCCTGGGGTCTGCCGTGGTGTGGGGGGAACCTCTGGGGTCCCAGGGTCACTTCCTGGGGTCCTGGGGTCTGCTTTGGTGTGGTGGGAACTCCTGAGGGTGCAGGGTCTGCCCTGGTGAGGGGGGAACCCCTGGGGTCCTGGGGTCTGCCGTGGTGTGGGGGGAACCTCTGGGGTCCCAGGGTCACTTCCTGGGGTCCTGGGGTCTGCTTTGGTGTGGTGGGAACTCCTGAGGGTGCAGGGTCTGCCCTGGTGAGGGGGGAACCCCTGGGGTCCTGGGGTCTGCCGTGGTGTGGGGGGAACCTCTGGGGTCCCAGGGTCACTTCCTGGGGTCCTGGGGTCTGCTTTGGTGTGGTGGGAACTCCTGAGGGTGCAGGGTCTGCCCTGGTGAGGGGGGAACCCCTGGGGTCCTAGTGTCAACCCCTAGGGTCCTGGTCTCTGCCAAGGGGTGCAATGTCTGCCCTGGCATGGGGGGGACCCCTGGGGTCCTGGGGTCCCACTCTGGTTTGGGGGGAGCCCCTGGGATCCTGGGGTCTGCCTCAGCAGGGCGGGAGCCCCTGGGGTGGAGGGTCTGCCCTGGAGTGGTGGGGACCCATGGGGTCCTGGGGTCAACCCCTGGCGTCCTGGGCTCTGCCCACAGGGCTGGCATGGGCAGGACCCCTGGGGTCCCAGGGTCTTCCTTGGTGTCCTGGGGTCTGCCTTAGCATGGGGGGAGCCCCTGGGGATGCAGAGTTCGCCCTGGTGTTGGGGGAACCCCTGGGGTCTGCCTCAACACGGGGGGATCCCCTGCGGGTGCAGGTCTGCCCTGGTATGGGGGAAAACCCTGGGGTGCAGGGTCTG
>NW_010144568.1:0-19628 GCF_000699245.1 Pterocles gutturalis
AGGGTGGGAGGAGGATGCAGGGGGGCCTTGGATAATCTCATAGTGGGAGTATTCCTGGACGTCTGATGACAGGTACCGGGGGGGCCAGTAGGTTGTTTCAGCTGGGTAGACTGGAATAAAACAGAGTTGTGTTAGCTGCAGTTCAAGCTGTTGTTTTCCCTCTCTTGCTCTCCTGCTAATTCCTTCTGTAGACTCTGAGCCTGCACGAGATGTGGCAGACCAGGGAAGAGAGGAGACGTGAGGACAGGGGAGTTGTAGTTGCTGCTTTGGGAACTGAGGGGACCCGAGGGCACCCCTGGCTGTGCGGGGGCAGGGTTCCCAGCAGACCTTGGACATCCACTACTCAAGCACCCAAAAGACATGCTATCTGGATTCAAGAATCTTGTGTGATGAAGGGATGGGGGCAGAGCAAGTGATCCACCAGGTCTGTCCCTTTCCCTGTAGCTACTCTGGGAACTCTCTTCTAACAGCATCCTTTGGTGCTGAACTCTTGCATGGGGAGAAAGCAGTAACCTTGCTGTCTGGAGCCATGAAAGGTGTTTTCCCACTCCCTCTGCCTAGAAGCATTGATGCAAATGCCTCCACTAAAACTCACACTGACTTAAAGCTGAAAACTGGGATGTGCTGGTGAGCAGGAAGGGATAAACCAATAAAGGACCTACAGTGGGGCTTGGGCAGCATTTGCCTGTGCTTTGCTTGGCTTTAACCAGTGCTGTTGGTCCCTCAAGTTTGCAAACCTTTGATCTGCTTCACAGGGGGAAGAGGGATGTGTAAGAGCAAGAAAAAGCTGTGGCTACTGACCCATCTCCTCCCTGGCCCAGGTGCACTTGATGAAGGACTCATTGTCCGAGTTGGATGGAGGTGCTGCTGGGGGCAGGTTGGGCGCCACGCTGCACACAATGGTGCCCCGGTGCTTTGGGGCATTGGCTGAGTTGAAGGTGACAAACTCGGGGGTGCTGGTGGGTTTGCGCTGCTCCGGCGTGGCCCGGTCCAGGTTGTTGTGTGTGGCATCACTGAGGATGTTGAGCTCGATGGGTGGCACAGCCTGGGTGCCCACCCCCACGCTCTTGGAGAACTCGCTCTTGGAGAGCAGGTCGGGGTCCTCCCGGGCCACTGGCTTGTGTGCCTTGGCCCGCTGGCGGTAGCGCTTGCGGATGAGCACGAAGGCCACGGCCAGGATGGCCACCCCCAGCACACCGGCTACGATCTCAGCGATCTCCTCAGGGCCCACCGCCCACTGCGTGGGCACGATGGCGGGGGTGATGATGCGCTGCGTGCAGTACTCCCCCTGGTAATCCAACGGGCAGATGCAACGGACAGAGCCCTGGTTGCTCACGCAGCGCCCTGCGTTTCGGCATGGGTTGTCTTGGCACTCCTCGGCCAGCTTCTCACACCTGTGGTGGGGACAGGATGGAGACAACCAGCGTTAGCCTGGGGGTGCAGCTAAAACGGGGTCATCCTGTTCAGGACCCTGGCTCCCACCGGCCAGTGATGCTCCATCCCAGCCTGCTCTCCCCCTCTTGCTAGGGGTAATGGTTTTCTGCTGAAAGAGGGTGGATTTAGATGAGATATTAGGAATAAATTTTTCACCGTGCAGGTGGTGAGGCAGTGGCCCAGGGTGCCCAGAGAAGCTGTGGATGCCCCATCCCTGGAGGGGTTCAAGGCCAGGCTGGATGAGGCTTTGGGCAACCTGGGCTGGTGGGAGGTGTCCCTGCCCATGGCAGGGGGCTTGGAACTGGATGATCTTTAAGGTCCCTTCCAACCCAAACCATTCTGTGATTCTATGACTCGTGCTCCTGCCTCCTGGCAGAGGACCATGATCCTGGAGTATAAAATGCTTTTTAGAAGACCATGTTTTACAGGAGGGTCCTATTTTTCAGTCATTTGCAACAAATTAAAATGGGGGGCATCCTGCCTCAGAGGAGCACTTGGATTTTCTAAGGCTAACGTTTCATGGAGAGGTGCTCCCATCCTGTTAAATCAGGGACCCCAGGGTCACTCTGAGATCTGTTAACCTCTGATAAAATCTCACATTTATCCAGGCTCTGTGGGGTCTCAGGGTAACCTGTGGATGTCTGCAGGTTGCAGCAAACATTTGGGGAACATCCAGCCTGAGAAGTGGTGAATGGGCATCCTTGTTGGAGAGGGCGCTTTTTTTGGCATTTTATGGAGCAATTGCAGAAATGAGACTGAATTTCTGAATCTCTGTCCTGCTCCACCCCACACAACCTAAACATTCCCCAACAGTTCAGGGGACCTTTCCTTTCAATAGTAATGATCTCCCCATGCTAGGAGGACTATGTAATGCTTTGCTGACTTTACTTTCTTTTTTTTCTTGTTACTGAACAAACTCTGTGAGGTTTGGGCTCCTCTTGTTTCCCAGTCAGTGTTTTAGGATGTGTGAGCTGGTGTGTGCAATATGCACCCACAGGCTCCGGCTGGGTGACCGGTGATTTCAGATAGTACACTGCCACCTAATGCTCAGCTATATGGTTTTATTCCAAGAGTTGCAGGAATAATTCTGCCTTTGCATGGATTCAAAGGACCAGTGTTCCTCCTGGCTGAATGACAGAGGCAAAAGGATGAGCTGGACATGACGCTGTTGGAGCCTGTGCTCAGCATCCTCAGCAGGCTGGAGGCAGGGCAGGGGCTTGGTGGGGTGTGTGGCTGTGGTGGGTACTGCTGAGCAGCAGAGCAGCCTTTGCTCCTGGATTAATTCTCTAGCTGCAGATATTTGGCAAGTGTGGGAAATATATGGGAAACGCATCCAAGCTATAATGCTGATGGTCAGAACTTCAAAGTGATATGAACCATAGGGTTTAGGGCCAAAGCCAAACACTCCAACACTTTGTGATAACAGGGATGTATGCTGTCTGACAGGAGAGGGGGAATGGCATTCTGCACCCACTTTTCAGGGTAGCCCACTATCCTGACCTGAGCTTTGAACTGGATGAATCGTGCCTGTGAGCTGGGACAAAAATTCCCCTTGGATGAGCCCTGCAGAGCTGGTCCTGGGCAGGAACAGTCCCTGCAGCACTCAGAGTGGGTGTCCCAGGTGCTGAGGGAGGGGGAGCTTACAACTGCTCTAGCCAGCCTCCCCCCCAGCCTCAGAGCATCCTGCTGCCACCCAGCGCAGCGCCTGCCCCCACCCTGCTCCCAGGCAGCCCTGGCCTTGGGGAGGATGCCACTAAATCATCCGAGCTCAGCTCACACCCCGGTGAGGAGCGGTGTGTGGGGAGAGGCTCTCCCCTTCCAAGGAGAGGCTTTGAACCTGCACCAGGCGGAACATCTGCAGGCATTCAAAGCATCTGTGAGGAGAGGAGATTTTTTTTTTTTTTTTTACATTTCCTTCTTGCTCATAGGAGATGGGCGCAGACGGGGGATGGCCACACGATGGCAGACCTATCTTTGTCCAGGTCCGCTCAGCTCTGCAGACCAGTTTGGACGCTTCCCTGTTGCAATGCTCAAGTACTTTTTTATTTTTTAGATTATTTTTTGAAATTTGTACTTAAACCTAGAATGTCTGATGAGCTCCAGAAATGTGCAATGCTCATTGGCAGAGGTCATATTTGCAGCCCACCCTGTGAGATCGCCCAGACCTTACCTGTCGCCCAGGTACCAGTCGGGGCAGTGGCAGGAGTAGCCAGTGGGTTCCCCCGTGCAGGCAGGGCTTGGACTCGCAGGGACTGTCCCCCAGCTCGCAGTGCTCACCAGAAAACAGCCCAGGGCAGATGCAGGTGTAACCTGGAGAGGGTGAGACAATACCGTGAAGAGACGGTGTCCGCATGGAAGAACTGGCAAGAAGGGGGGGAGCAGTGCCTGGTGCTGATGGCAGAGGGCTCAGTGCGGTTCCCTAAGCACAGGTATGTGCTGCTGCAGGAGGGGCAGTTGGGCACCCAAACCATCTAGGGAGGGCTGGTGGGTACGCTACAGGACCTGGAGGCTGGCTGGACACTCTGAGATAACACAATGGCACTAGAGAGCTATTTAAACAACAAATCAAGCCTGTCCCCTCCTGACACAGGCCCTCTCCTGCCAGGGTTGTATGCAGGGCACGGCTTTATCACACGGAGAAGCTGAGGGACAAACGCAGGTTAAAGGAAGGGGAGCCTGGCTGGCTGATTCATAGTTTCTGACTCTGCTAAATGCAATCCTCTGTAAGGTATTGTTCTCTGAAGTCTTCGGTCCTGTGAGTTCTTGCCATATGAAGCGCCTGTCTCGACACGTCGGGTTTCTCTTGCCTACAGGAGGTGTCTGGTCACAGCCAGAGAGAAAACCGGGGACTTGGAGGGGCTGCTGCTGTCTGTGGTTTTGGCTGCTGTTTGGTATAGCTCTAATCACAGGAATGTCCCTGACCTGCTGAGCTCCTGCTAATCACTCAGCTGGCGGTGCCGTGCGGGAAGTTCAGAGCTTCCACCTTGCAGCATGCTTGGAAAGTCTTTGCAGCTTGTCCACAAGCGAAACATCCCTGTTCTAGAGCACAGGCTGAACAGATGCAGACCTGTTTCCACATGCGTGTTAGTGGTCGTACGAGGACGTGCTGACACCCACGCAGCAGGTGCTGGACATTGCCTGTGGGGCTACGTGTGCCCAAACACACGTGTTCCTGGATGCGGGGGTTCATGTGTGTGCACCTGTGGTCCTGAGCACTGCGGTTGATGTGGCAGCTGGTCTGACTTTGACCCCTTCCGCACAGATGTGTTCTCACGCGGCCACGTGGCTTACCCGGGCTCGCTTGCACAGACGTGTCTTTGCCTGTGCATGTCATCCCACGCCCGAGATCCCCGGGCAGAGTTTTGCATAAACTCGCGCTGCATGCCCGGGGTCTCCAGGACAGAGCCCACAGTGCTCAGGGAAGCCAAGCGCCCAGGATAACTTCATAAACTAAATGTCCCTTAAAAACCCCTTCCCTGCAGTCGTGTCCTGTGTGTTTCCGCCTGGGACTATGCACCACAAGCTCTTTCCTTGGGCAGTTGGGCTGTTCGCAGGAGAAGTTGATCACCTTGGAAGGAAACTACGGGAAGGGCACTGGATAATTATTAGATTATTAGTGAGGGAGTTATTTTTCCTCCTCCACTTGCATGCTTTCTGCAAAGCAAGCAGGTGATGCCTTGACTTAGAGCAGAGATGTCACCTCATGGGCTCTGAGCTCCTTCCAGCCCAGCCGGAGGGGTTTTCTGTGCTGAGGGTCTCAAGAGTAAGGCTGAGGCGCGAGTGCCAGCCAGGCTAACTGTTTGCTTTAGATGCACCTTGTGTCAAACAGGTTCACCCAAATCGGGCAGCTGCTGAGTTGACAGCGCTGGGAATCTTGTTCCAAGAGGCTGCAGGCAGGGCAGGAGGATGTGTGCTCCCTCCTCTGTCCTTGCTTGCTCGCCGGGCAGGGTGTCGGCTTTGGCAATGGCCCCAAAGAGCGTGGAGCTGCGGGAGGAGCTCCTGCCCCATGCAGTGGCCCCAAAGCACCCCTCTGCCCCAAGGAAGGGCCAAAGTGAAGACAGCATCTGTCTTGATGGATGGGGTGTTATGGGGAGCAGCCCCACTGTGCTGCAAGCTGGGATGTGGGTGTAGAGCAGTGACACAAGGGTGGACATCGCTGGGAGCGGTTCCTTTCCCTGAGGCCACTGTGACCTAGCCCTGTCAGTGTGACACAGCTCACTGAGGGGAGACCTTCTGATGGAAGTGACAGGACAGTGGTGAGACCATCTTGGGAACAGCCTGGTACCAAACTTCTGCTGAACATGTTTACCCCGTGCTAGCCTGAGGCTCTTGCATTTGAGCTTATGGTTTTCCCATATCCCTTCCCATAGCCCTGGGGAGTCACTGACTGTGGTGGGAATAGACCACGACCTTGCCTTGTTTCTGCCCCAACACCATGGCTGCACGATCCCATCTTGCCCAATTCCAGCCTCCCTAACGGCTCCTCAAGCAAAGAGGATGCAGAGGGGTGGGTGGAGTTTCTATTTGCATTTTAGTTTTTGGCAGCCCTGCGCTCCCCTAGGTCATTCACGCACCTCCTATCCCCTGGTCCGCTGATGAGAGCCACGATGATGATCTCATACCCCCCAACTGCTGCTGCACTGACTCAGCTGTCACTTGGGGTCCCCCCAGGACAGGGGACCTCTGATTCTCCTTCGGAGTAGCCCCTCACATAGAGATGAATGAAGAGGTTGCATCTTTCCCTCCCCTCGCTGCTTATCACTCTGCACGGGATATTCACGTACCTCCTCCATGAGTTTCCGAGCACATCCCGTTGTTGAGGCATGGGTTGCTGCTGCAGGCACCGGTTGGGGAGCAGCATTGCTTTATTCCGACCTCCTCCATGACTTCCTTCGATTGCCCTTTCCCAGGCCGGAGAACCACTTCTCTGCCGTTGATTGCAACCACGTCCAGGCAGCCCCTGAACCCCCGTGTGATCCTCTGGGGCTGGAGCGGCTGCCGAAGACCCCCAAAAAGCAAGTCTCGTCTGCCCTGGGAGATGCCACAGGTTGCTGGCAGCTGGAGAGAGGCATTTCCCAGTCCATCGATGAGCAGGCGGGCAGACGTGTTCTTCACCTCCAGGAAGACTGAGTGCCACTCACCACTGCTCACAAAACGTGAGGAGGAGAGGTTCGCGGTGTAGTTCCCCTGGCAGCTGTACCCAAGGTGAAGGACTCCATTAACCATCTGCAAAACACACCCCAGAAGTCACAGTTAGCTGTGATGGTGGCTGCTATTCATGGAGGCTTTCAACACTTCTCCTGCTGCTTGTTCCCCTCGCTCCCTGCCTAAGCATTGAGATTCAACATGAATCCCAGCTTTCAGACCCCAAGAATTACCAGCTGGGAAAATGCAACCCCTTTCACCCATATTAAGCTTTGCATGGATCAGTTAAAGCCTATTTAAGCAACTGCAACCTCCTTTATTTTGCAAAACACCGTCATCCCTTGCACAACTTCACCTGTGGTCCTTCCCTGCAACCTTTGGGCAGTGTGCAGGGAGGGAAGCTCATCTTTCCACATAACAGGGTGCAGAGCCATGGGATCGTACTCCTGCTTGCCCCTTCTACCCCTTCTTGAGCCTGATCAGAGCCCTGGCATTCAGATTTTCTGTAACTCCACCACCAGCCACAACCAGACTCTTGTTCGGGGCCTCGTAGCCTTTATTCTGTTCTCCCTGTCTCATCAGTGGTGGGAAGGTGCTGGAGCAGTTCCCTCTTTGGCATGGGTGAGGGTGCTGAAAGAACCTCGGTGAGGGGGAGCACTGGCAGCTTGCTCTGGAGGAGGCAAGGAGCAGATGGGAGGCAGAGAAAGGGATTACTGTTGTACCCAGCCTGGCCAAAGCTGCCGATAGGTGTTGCAATCCAATCCTTGATCCCCGGCAGATGGGAGGGAGACAAGATACTGAGCTTCTAAAAGTGAACCGCACCAGTGCCTTCTGCATTAAACTGGGACGTCAGGAATTTCTATTTGTGGCCCAAGATTAGTCTTTAAAACTCATATGGAGGAAGGAGAAAGGAAAGGTTAGCTGTGTTGTTTCAGGGTGAAGTCGGGGTAAACCTCTCTTTCACCTTTTTCTCCCCAGTGCTTTGTTAAAACATTTCTCTCATAGAAGCCAAGAGCCTATGGAGAAGGAGAAAAGAGATGGAATGAAACATCAATGGAAAACCTGCAGAGCTTGCTATGTAACATCAAGCAGTTCATCCAAGGAAAAAGAGATCTCCATGGGGGACATCAGAGACAGTGAGGAGTGGTGGTGCTTGGAGGAGGCTAGAAGAGGAGGAGTGATTATGGGCTACACTGAACTCTAGAGGAACCTACCCTATATGACGGGGCTACTCTGGAGGGGTCAAAAGCAGAGCAGGACAATAGTTATACCATGGACTTCTCTAACAGCTAAATAAATCCCAGTGTGAGGAGAGAGCAACTGCAGAAGGAAGGAAGAACCAGATGCAGCTGCCATACGCCATGGAAGGGCCTCGGGGCAACATGTGTGTAAATCTCTTTGCACAATTGGCAAGTGCACCAGAGAACTTTGTCATTTCACTTTATCTGGAGGAACATGATTTCATTTCAGATGGGTCTGTAGATTGGGTTTATCAGTTTCTGGGGCTGGGAGACAGCTGAGAACTCGATTCCCTGGAGCAAGAACTGACAGATTGCTGAGTCTTTCCCAGCTTCCAGCTTGCCTGGTTTGCCATCCTCCTGCTGCACCTTATTTCTGAACATCAGGAGAGCTCAGTGATTGGAAGGGCGATGATATGCATGCCCTTGGGAGAACTCATCCTCTTCATGAAATCTGCAAACCATCGGTTATGATTCTTTCAAAGCTTTGGCTCATACCTAGAGTACTGCAACCTATAAAGCCTAAAATCTTGAGGGATTTCTTAAATTTTTTCAGATGGCCTGCCATCTCATCCTTTCTGAGCACCACTGAGTGCTGGACTCAGGTTTTAGATCTCAATTTGATTAGTCTCAGGGACAAATCTCTGTAAGCTAATAAGTATATCCTATGATCTTGGTCTCCAGTTAGTCCGAATTTAATTGATGAGGAATACAAAAAACCCCTATTCTTTAGTCATCTGCTGCTTTCCTTCTGTTGCCAAGGTGGAAGAGGGAGATGATCTGTGAATGCTGGGTGGGTTCAGTGTGCAGCCAGAGGGAGGAGAGTGATCAGACTGGTGTGTTCCTGGCTCTGCAGGTGTCTGAAATGGTGAAACATCTGAAGAAGGTGGTTGAAAAGAGTTGGGCATTGAGAAATAGCATTTAAGGCTCCTCTTTTGTCCGTTCTGTCCATTACTGTAAAGGACCTTTAATTTGAGGTCCATTTGATCAGGTGCATGACCTGTCTGGCGTACGCTCTGATGCAGGTAATGGCTGGTGGTATCATTCCCAATCTCAGAGCTCACCTGTGCCCTCTTCATCTCTACCCTGTTACCCCAATCCTTCTAGCCCAACGTGGCTGCCTCTGCTGTGTTGGGCTGAGCCATAACGTGGTCTTGCAAATGGTTTGTTCATTCAGTGGGAGTCTGACTCCACTCCTAAGGTCCAGGGGGATGTTTGCCCTATGCTACAGTGGAAGCAGACTGGTTTGGGGAAAACTCCACCTGGTAAATTCTTTGCCCTGAGAGGTGTGATATAAGAGAGGGATGGAGAAGCAAGCCATAAGGACAAATGGTGATGTAGATGTATGATATAAGTGTATGCTGCCTCCACACCAGAGAGTAGCATGTGCATTTGCAGATGTAAAAAAATCACTCACTAGTTGTGGTTGCAGCAATTGCCAAACTCTGCTTGGCTCTCACTTTGTCTTCCCAAGTCTTATATTTTAGTTAGATTAATTAATAAGGGTATGTGTTATTGCATCTTCTTTCTGCGATTCCTTTCCCCAAAGCAGTGTTTTCCTCTGGAAAGAAATCCCTGTGCATTGAAATGCATACCTCCAAAGTGGCATGGTCAGTCCCGTTAGCATAGAACACGACAGCGTGCAGCTGGTGGGTCTTCAGGCGAAAGTGCATGTGCCAGGAGCCGACCTGTGAGTGCTGGTACCAAATGTAGCTGTGGCCCCCAAACCTCACAGCCGTTCCTGGAAGGAGAATGAGAGAAAGGCTTCATCTTTGTCGCGCTTTGTGATTATGGACTGTACCAAGCCTTGCCTCTTTTCCCAGCCTGACACCATAACTGTCCATGGGTACCTCTGCACTACATCTCCCACAGCTCCCGTTTGGAGCTCCTGGTATTTCTTCTATGTACCCAACTGTAAAGCAAACACGCAATAGCAGCCTGGCTATTTCTGTCCTAGAGCACCTTCAAGGTGCCCTCAGAGTGGTCTGCAACACCTTTGAATTTCCTCATCCTTAATAAGTCTTTATACTATTCTATGGTATCCCCCTGCCCAAGTGATGCTAACCTCTATCCCTGCTCCCTCCATTTATTTCTTGAAATATTCTAGAGTGAGTATAATAAATATGCTTTATTTGGCTTTCCTCAAATTTATCAGTTAGTCTGTGCTTTGCTGAGTCTAGGATAGACACAGGAGCTTGGAGATTAAAATTCTGATCACTGAGCTTCATTATCTGCTAGGTATGTGTGACTTTGCCCAACGAGATAGATAAATGTTGCTGCTATTAAATGCTACAGGAGAGTAATTAAAAAAAAAAAAAAAGACTGCAAAACTTTCAAGCTCTAAGAGTCTAGATTTGGCTTTGAAATTTCAGGCAGAATTGTTGGTCAATGGGCAACCTAATTCCATGGAAAGTCCAGGTGGTTTACCATGTACTGAAAGAAAAGAGAGTATGCCCAGGTTTACTGGGTGGGACACTACCAGGAAGGGTTGCTCACCATTGCAAGAACAGATTTGCTCTAAGCTGTGCCGTGGGGTGAGGACGCTGAGTCGGGCAGTGCTGTAAGTTGACATCATGCCTGGATCCATTTGAATGGTTTCCTTGCAGACACGGTGGGCGCAATCCGGCCCATGACATGGCACGTGAATTGCCTTCTTTATCCGGAGACCAACCAGTTGGTCCATCTCCCCAGCTGACACAGTGATTTTATTTGCGAGGACTCGAGGCTCATACAAGGAGCCGTGTGGCTCTCCAACAGCCAAGAGCAGGTCCACGCCATCAGAGGCAGCTGCAGGCTGTAAACTGGCCATGTGGATGTTTTGGCGCCGGGTGACAAGGATGTTTCCCAGAAATCTCTGCAAGTTGCGCCAGTGGTCTCCCACAAACTCCTCAGGGGAGAGGTGTCGGAAGTGTAGCACCACCGCCTTGTCCAGTGCCTCCTGGGTGAAGCACCACACGTGGACGTTGACACTGGTGGTGGCTGTGAATGTACCATCGCTGACGGTCACGTTCAGGAGATAGTGGCCATGGGGAAGCTTGTCCCCAGCAATAATCTTCCCATCCGCAGCCCCAACAGAGAAGAGCCCCTCCTGGGGCACTTCTGCCACTAAAGTGTACACCAGCGTGTCATGGGGGTCTCGGTCAGTGGCGTGGATCTTGCCCAGAACACCACCTCGGAAGGCTTCCTCGTTGGTGGTGATGAATATTTCCAGGGGCAGTGCTGAGGGGGCATACTGGCTCTGCTCTGTCACTTGGATATTTATAAATGCAGATGAGGACAAGGGAGGGATACCACTGTCAGAGACCTGCCAAGGAAAACAGAAGGGTTCGTTATAGCCACATGCTGGCTGGATGGGCTCATAAGGTCTTGCAAAGGAGAGTGCCTTGTGGGTAGCAATGGGTGGAAGCTGTCAGGCAGTGGGTTGGGAATGAAGAAAGAATGGGAAAAACTGACAGCAGTGTTGGATCTCTGCCTGGAGACAGCCCCAGGGAAAAGGCAGCATGCTTTCAACCATCCAGACAGTTTGAGACCTTCTGTTAGCGGTGGGGTAATGGTTTGTTTGTAATGGACTATCCATACTGATAACATTGAAAATCAATTAATTCATTCTGCAATAATAGAAATCCTCTTTGAAGAGGAACTTAAACCACTTCTTAAATTCCAAAGATTCTTGGAGAAAGTTTGTAGGACTAGATCCAGGTCTCACTTTAAACTGGAAGTCATAAAATGATGATGGGAAAAATGTCTGTCTAAGGAAACTTCTGACAGGGTACTTCTCATGATCATATTATCTGATTTTATCAATGCAGAAGATGGACCCCAGCTTCTTGTGTGCAGTCTGTGTGGAGGAAGGAGCTCTGGAGCTGGCTCCAAGCTGCACAGTTGTGCCTGGATTGGATTTCTCCAAAGCCAGAGACCTTTCCATCCACCTGTGCCATCCTAATCTCATTTTGTTGCTACTATATCACTATATCTGGCTAGGGAATTCGGACACCAGGACAGTAAAGCAGGCTCTACCTGGACTTGTAACAGGTACTGTTCTTTTGTTCTTCTGTTCAGGATGGATGATGTAACCAGCAGACCATTTTGGGTGACATCAAAAGCCTTTCCATCGTTGCCCTGGGTGATCTGGAATGAATACGGCGGTCCATTTTCTGGGGAGTCTCTGTCACTCATAATCAGCTCCAGGACGCTTGTACCCACGGGAGCATTCTCCTGAAATGGAGAAAGGCAAGCAAAGAGAAATGGCCCAGGAGAACCCACGGTGCCCCTGGAGCTGCTGGGTGAGGAGCAGGGAAACAAATCCCACACTCCATGTATGTCTCTCTTTAGTACACACAGAGTGAGACTCTTGCCAGCAATGGCAGAGACCCAGTGGTGACAAGGGACTCCCTTTCGTGGCATTACGTTATGTGGTGGCTAAATGCAGACAGCTGAGCTGATGCCCTTGCTTTCCCCTTGAAACTTGTCAGCACAAAAGCAGATGACAACATGCTTTGTGTATGTTTCTTTCTAAGTATCTATAGGTGTTTTGAGTCCAAGTGACAACTGGGCTGCATCCAGCAGACATGACAGTGTTTAACCATGTGTTTGAGCCTGCTCTTTATGTTGTGGTGTAGACATGGATGATTGCAAGGGAGAAAGGGGCTGCAGGTCAGGTTTGGGAGCTGTGAAAAGCTCTGCACTCTCTGTACTGAAAGGACAGGAGGTGCCCGAATATATTGGAACGAGAAAATTGCATCTGTTGGCAGAATATCTGCTTCTGAGGATGCTACCAGTTCAAAGCAACAGCATGCATCATCCCTGTTTTACCCCTCTGCTTCAACAGCAGCCCATGCATGAGTACCATAGTACCCCGAGACAGACTGGGAGACCAGTCTCCTGGCTTACCTGCACCACTACGCTGTAGTTGAGCTGGAAGAACCGAGGAGGGTTGTCATTGACATCAGACACATGGACATGCACAGTGGCGTCACTGAACTGGGCAGGGTGGCCGTTGTCCACGGCTCGAACTGTCAGGGAATAGCTGGGGATCTGGAGGATTTGTAGTGCGTGATTACTTGGAGAAACGGAGGAATAGCGGCTTTTTCACTCTAATGTTTTACTCTGCTGCAGCTTGTTAAAATGCTTGAGGCTGTGCATTGCACCATAGTAATAGCTTTGCCCTTGGCTAAGGCTCTCCATCCATAAACCTCAAAGCACTTTGCTAAAGAAAATCAGCCTCACAGTAGTTGCAGAGAAGGGAAACAACTGGCCAAAGATGGTTGAGACTAAGCTGGGCAAACATCTGTCAATAGTGGTTTGAGCTGCTACTGCTTTAGGAATGAGAGATTGTCCAGGCGACCTCTCCATCCCTGTTCCTGTTTTCTGTAATACTCTGATGCAGAGCAGCAGAAACCAACCATGCTGGTTTCCAGTTTGGGGCTGCCTCTCACCTAGCCAGCTTGAAGCACCAGTGGAGCAGACCAAAGCCCAGAGTTGTGACCACTGAAGGCTATATTGCCTTCTCTAGAGCCCAGCCTTCCTTCAGCAGTATCTGAGTCTAGAAAACGAAGGAATGAAAGGCTTGCCTTCTGCTTGCATTGTGAATTGTATTGTGAACAGATTATTAAGAAAACATGAAGCAGCTGAATCTACTGTGCTCTCTCAGTTTTTTGGGGCACACCTTTTTTAGCCTTCCTGCTCCCATTTTCTCGACCTTACCTCCTCCCTGTCCAGATGCTTGGCGATACTGATTTGCCCGCTTTTGGGTTGAACGGCGAAGTGTCCCAGTGGGTTGCCTCCCACGATTGAATATGTGATCTGATTGTTCATTGCTCCATCCAAGTCATCTGCTGACACCTGTTAGAAGAAAAAAAAAAAAAAAGCTAGGATCCCTGGCCCAAAAAGGCCTTGCCATGGGGGAATTGGGGCAGGACCTCCTTGTCATTTAAGGGTATTGATTTGAGCTTGCCTCAAATGAGGAGGAGGGAAGGTGGTTTATGTAAGTGTCATTCATTAGTTTTTTCAATTCAAAACTCAACACAGCTATAACAATGGCTTTTTCCTTGTCCCTTTCCTGTGATGGTAACAGGCTGGGCAGGGAACTCCACATGGAAATACCTTGGGCTCTGCTATTCTGCCCAGGGAAGCTTCTGCTATTGACCTTCTGAAGGTTTTTTAGCTCTCTTAAGAGGTCAAAGCTCCTGAGCTTGAGGTATCTCAAGCTTTCACTTAAAGATATATAAGGCAAAGTGTTCTCCCTGCCTATGGAGTGTCAGGAATTCTGTCAATCATCCTTTTTTTAAAGTCATGCTTAAATCTTAGATGTTGAATGTCAGAAATCCACCGAGGTGGCTACATCCAAGTAAAACTAAAGTACAAAAGAAGAGTAAATACAAGTAAAAGGCTGGGTAAAGACAGCTGGCCTGGTTCATACCGTGAGGATGATTTCTCCAACTGCAGTATCCTCCCGGATATCAGCGAAGTAAGGGTCTTGGATGAACTCTGGTGCATGGTCATTGATGTCAGTGATGTTGATCACCACCATGGTCACATCACTGAGAGAAGCTGAGCCCCTTCTTGTGCCCTCAATGGATAAGTAATACTCATGACTCGCTTCAAAGTCCAAGCTCCCATTTATGTATAAGGCACCTGCATTGGTAGATGGACAGAAGATACTTTGAATGAATGGCATGTGAGGTTTCTTGGAATACTGGACATATACCTAGATGATCGCCAAACCACCAGCTGAAAAGCTGCTGTTGTCCTAATTTTGACCTTCTCTGGTTAAATCAGGATACCGAAGGTAATGGCATCATATAAAACAAACTATAATTGAATCAATTCTGATATAACCTGCCTCATTCTGGTATCAAAAGTGTTTGAAGAGGTGAAATAAACTTTGATTCTGGAAGGCCTCCAGGAATCTTGATTAGAGGTTTTGAGGGACAAAATAGGATGAGAGTCTAACAGTGCTATGTAAAGCTGTGACCAAGGCAGCAGTAGAGCATCCCTGAACTGTGTCACAGGCAGGATGAAAAGGTGTGAGATGTAGACGCAGAGTTGTGCAGGAGAAAAAGGTGTGCAGCAAGATGCTGTGATTTGTAAGTGAGGCCTGGGATGCAACACAGAAAGAAGGAGGAGGATGTTAATCTCAAAAAACAAGTGAGGAACACAGACTAAAGACATGAAGTGAAAGTGAAAAAAAAACAGAAAGGGGGGACAGAATGTTCCTGTGTACTTCAATGCTTTCCTGGGTTCAGCCCTGAAACTGTCACAGAACTATTCCCTGGAAATGACACTGTGTTCTGTGTCTTTTGAGATGTACAAACTAAGAGGAAGATTGGTGTGGAAAAATTAGCAAGAGCCTTGAGGACAGAGAAGCTGAAGAAGGTGCCGTAGATGGGGATGTTAAAGCCAAGGGAAGAAGGTCATTGATGACTCAGCCAGGGGCTTGTTTTGGGGAGTTAACATTGGCTTTAAGTTAACAACTCTTATCAGATCACTGTGCAAACAGAGCAGTGTTTTATTTGGCTAGTAAACCTGTCTCAACACCTGATCATTGTTAACAGATTGGTATTTTCCACATTCATTGAGTGCTACCTAATAAATCTGCCTGCTATCCTGGGCTGCAGGCTCCTTGTGGGATCTGGATGGAGAGACTTCTTAAATGAAACAACCTTCTCCTGCATTTTGAAGTGAAAAAATTTCCCCATCCTGTTCTCCACATTTTCCTTATTCCCACGGACCTGTCTCAGGTCCCAGACATATCACAGGACTCTTTCCATTAATTTCAGTAAGACTTGGATCACTCCTTGCGTGACTTGGCTGGCAAAATTTACCATAGAAGGGAAGACTCTGTTCCCTACCCTTATGCTGGCTAAAGACAGAGGGGAGCAGAAGTTCAAGCCAAGTGGAGAAGAACCAGAGAAGACGCATAAAAGGACAGCCTTTGATGTTGCGTCAATCTGGACCTGCTTGGGCACGAGATCGTCTCACCTGTGTTTGAGTTGAGCTGAAATTTCCCATGGTCGTTGCCATTCACAATTTCATACTTGATCTCTGTGTTTTCTGCATTGTCCCTTGTCAAGGCTGACAAGTTGAGGACCTCTGTACCCACAGCCACATCTTCTTTTACCATGGCCACATATTCGGGGGCCAGGAAAACAGGCAGATACTCATTTAGATCCACAACGGAGACAGTGACAGTGCCAAGAGCAGAGAGGGGCTCTGGGGTGCCCCGGTCAGTAGCATAGACTGTCAGCTCAAATGCTGAATGCTGCGAATCCTTCAGAGGCTTTTCCAAACGGATCACCCCGGTGGTTTCCTCTATTGAAAAGTGTCCATTGGCAGAGTCAGACAGAGAATAGACCACCTCAGCATTGAGACCTGGAAGGATAAGGGACAGGTTGCAGTAATTCATGGGTATGAATGCAGCTGGTTTTATTTTTTTTTTTTTTAATTCATTAGGACTATGACTTAGTGACTTTAAATTCCTAGGGAAAATGGAGACTGTATGGACATCGAGTGTGCCCCTGTTCATCTGTAGGGTCAGACATCTAGCCGTTCTAGCCGTTCTCACCATCATCCATCATAACCACCTGCCTGTATTTACTGGTGCTTCTCGCATATTCAAATGTAATTCCCCTTCATACCTGCTTCCAAAGCAGATAAATGTGATCTTTCTTCTCCGTAAATTCAGTCTCTGCTGAAGAGGTTTATTGAAAGCCTTTTAGGAGCCTTACCTATATTTCTGAGAAACTGTGTTTTCAGAAGGACTTTTCCATCCATATCTACCCCACCCAGATCTAAAGCTCCTTTTTTCTTTATTATGCCCCCTCTCTGTCTCCATCTTTGGTAAAGTTTCTGTCCAGTTTGGATCCCAGACAAACTGTGCGTCACAGTTTGCGCTGCGCGTCACGGTTACAGTTACTGAGCATGTCCTCAAAGTCTGTCTTTGCATGTTTCTACACATATTGCACTTCCTACAGGATCACAAAAGTGCTGATGCCAGCCTGCTAGTCAGGAACATGTCAGTGATGAGATCCAGGCACATTCTCGCCAAGATTCAATCATCTCTGCCCATCGTTGTAGCTTTTCCCTAGGTTTCAAAGGTTTCTATTCAAGATGAAAGATGAACTCTACTAAAAAGTGAATCCCATTCTGACTCACCTTCATCAAGGTCCCTGGCAGCAACCACGGCAATGGGTGTCTTTGTTGTGGTGTTGTCAAAAACGGCCACGGCGCAGTGGCTGGGGAAGAATCTTGGTGCGTTGTCATTCGTGTCCTCTACGATCAGGGTTATATCTGCCTGGCAGGAACGGCCTCCGCCATCGGTCGCTTTGGCAACAAGATGGTACGTAGGTTTCTGTTCACGGTCGAGAGGTGCAGATGTGGTCAGTTCCCCTGTTGGAAAGAACAGGAGATGGTCTTGTCTCCTGGAGCTGCAGCTGCAGCCTGGGAGAGCTTGGAGAGGTTCAAGCACACTGCCTTCCTGGGTGAACCGTGGGAGACAACAGACTGAGTCTGAACACCGTTTGTAATCCAGCTAATAGCGGTGATGTGTCCACACCACATTGCTCAGAGCTATTCTTAAATCACTGCCAGCCAGTGCCCTGGCAGGGCTTGGCACAGGGAGTCCTGCAAGTTGGGCTGAACTTCACGTAAGAGATGCCGTCATGCGATAAAAGTGCTCATAAATAAATTGTACTTCTAAACACCTTTATAAACCCCACTTCATTAAGCTTTCTGCAAGGTAATGAGCCTCAAGTGATCTCTAGAATGATCGCCATGTCTGTTTGGAAAGGAGGAAACCTTTGGGCAAATGTAGTGCCCGAGACCTGATGAGACCTTTTTTAGAGTTTAGAACTTGGGTCTTTGGCTCAAGCCAAATACTTGCTGATCTCTTCTCCTTGACATCTGTCTGTTAGCAATAGTATCTGCCCTTAATTTTAGTTATGCTGATGCCAACATTGGTAGAGAGAGTTAGCAGGAAGATGCAGAGCTCACTTGCCTCTATACCGTACAGCAATAAACCTGCCTGTTTGCCATCCCCTCCTAGCTTGGGACAGCTGTAATGAACGGTCCTTTTGTTTGCTCAAAAGGAATTAAGTATTGAGCCCTGCCAGGAACTGGAATTTCTTGGGAGTGGGTGAGGAAGAGGATAAAAGCATCCTATTGCCCAGCTCTCACCTGTATGCGGGCCCAGCCGAAACTCCTCTGCTCCAGGGCCGTGAAGGCTGTATGTTATCTGGGCATTGCTGCCGATGTCGGGGTCAGTTGCTGATATTTTCAAAATGAAAAGACCCGGTGGAGCATCTTCAGAGACTCTCCCAGTGTAGAATATCTGGCAAGGACAGAAGGTGTCATTGGCATCTGAGTTGTCTCCAAAATACCTTCATCCCGTATGGGTAGGAACGGACTAGTAGAAGCTTTCTAGAGAAGGATAAACCATGTGGTTTATAGGGGAGCACAATATGCCTCACATTGCTGGCTGATTTTGGTGTGGACTGGGACCAGTGAGCTCATTTCACACAAGCCTTTGAATTTCCTTTGAGAAGCAACCGCTTCTCTTCTTTCTCACCATGGGTAAAGTCCATACCAGCGATCAGCTCTCTACAGTAACCAACCTCCTGATGGGAATCTCTCAGCTTAGCAGGATATAAAACTCAGTAATTTACATGCCCCTACCCAGGAGGCTTCCTGGCATTGTTTATCTCCAAAAATTATCCTTTATAATGCTTAGGCGCTCACTTACTGCTGGCAAACATGCTTGGAGGCTAGATTTAATGTTCTTGCTTGACATGCAGCTTAATTAAAATTGCTAAGCATAATCAAAGCAACAGGATCCTGTGAGAAGAATTATGACAAGCCAAACCCTCTTAACATGCTCTTTCTGTTCTTTCTTCCCTGCCCATTGCATTCTCTCCTTCCCAGCCACTCCCTTCGTGCCCCCGATGTCCCAGGACATCTTACCTGGCCACACTCAGGGCTGTTGTCATTGATGTCCAGAACAAAAACCTCCACTTCAGTGGTAGCCTGAAATTTCCCATCGGAGGCCACGACCTTGAGGAGATATTTCTCTGTATCTTCTCTGTCCAGAGGTTTCTTGGAAGCAATTGTCCATTCTCCCTCAATTTGGTTAACTGTGAACTGTCCCAGTACGTCTCCTTCTGGAAGGGGACAGGAGGCAAGAAAAAAGGCATTTACTGAGTGCTGAAAATACGAGTGATAAGGGACATAGGTGTGTCCACTGCTGGTCCCTTAGGAGAGCAGAAGGACTCGCAGCGGTGAGGCAGAGAGGGCATTGGTGTCACATCGGGCAGGTGAGGAACGTTTGGTCTGCCCCACTGCACAGCTGAGAAATACCCTGCCTGGTTCTGTTATTCACTGTCTGAATATTAGACTGGAGAGACAAATGGGCTGGAAGGAGGAAACAACTCCTGATTGCAAAAACGTCTCGGTAATGTTCTGCAGACGTGCATATTCATTGCCTCAAAAACCACACTGTCTCACCTTCCTACAGCAAGTCAGACTTTCTTGGTGCATGTTCCTAAAGGGATCTGGGAGCTGCTACCCTGCAGACACTGGATGGATTTTATAGTTACAGCACCATGTGTTGTATTTCCTTTTAAACTACGGATGTATTTAATATATAGTTGTGCTTTCTGGGGCTACTTTTTGATTCTATAAGAGCCAAATGATGAGAGGCAGATAAATTCAGACCTAGACAGGCTCTGGTCCACTAGATTCATGCCACTCCTGCTGATGTTACACAGAGTAGTAGATGGAGAATCCCTCTCTTCTGGCAAGGCGCTGGTGTCCTCTGCT
>NW_010144568.1:19659-44792 GCF_000699245.1 Pterocles gutturalis
GTTGGGCAGAAGGAGGGAGCACGTTAGGCAACGGGAGGCAATGAAGAGAGCTGGCTGCAGGGCTTGTTTGTGTTAGACTCCGAAGGGCCTCTCACAGCCAGGTAAATTAAATTCACTCTTTCTCTTTTCATTTGCTCTGCGGTGGTGAGGTTGTGAATCTGGAGGCACAATGAGACCTCTTCTCGCCCTGCTTGTGACACTGGGAGACTCCAGTCCATGCTCAGATTTAGTTTCTGGGTGTTTGAAAACAATGGGAAGCTAGGCTCTCTGTTCACCCCCTCCTCTCTTTTGCTGCAGCACTATACTGCAGTGGTATTTATATGTTTATGGGGAGAGTTTGACCTGTGCTTCTAAGTACAAAACACAGAGGACACATGGTAGTCACAGCTAATATAAGCGTGCATTCTCTCAGGTTTAAAGTTGCTGGAGGTTGCTACTACCTTTAAGATGGCAGAAATGTGAATACATAAATGGATTGAATCTTTCCTCCCAAAGGCTTGCAAATCCCTTGGCATGCTATAAACCAATTGAAAGTACCAGCATTCCTCCCCTGTTTTGCATGGTTACAATAACAGATAACAGGCTGCAGCATGATCTGGGTAAATGTTTTGACCCTGTAGGGTCCTCATTTGAGTTCGAACAAACATTTTAAAATTAAGTATCTGCTCCAGGTCTGAGAAAGACCCTTTGGGGTCAAAAAGTACCATAAAATCAAGCTTCTACTTGTGCAGATGCACAACAAACATTTCAGTATAACTTTTTTGTTGTTTTACAGCAGTGGTTAATTTTAGTTGGCACAACTGATGTTTCAGGGATGCAAGAGTCATCTTTGGTATTTCTTGTTAGCCAAAAACCCTGGCTAAGATTGACATGACAAACATCCACCAGTCTGCAGAGTGGTTAACTGCAGCCTTGTGAGGTCTACTTGTTTGTTAAGTCAGAGTCAAAGTGGCTTCATAGGAAACACGCTTCATACCAGGAAGTTATATGCATCCTATGTGCATATATATAGTTATTAAAATATACAGGCAGGCTACACATCTGTGTGATGTGTAAACTGACTGCACTGTCTGCAGGAGAAAAAGCTGGGTCAAAGAACTTAAATACACATCACAGCATCTACGTGAGAAAAACCTTCCTTCCTGCTGCACCACTACTTCTGTCCTTCCAATAGATATTACAATTACACTGTCTTAGTTATTCCTCTGTTAAGAAAGTGTGAATAAATATATATATATATAGTACTGTGTAATTACATAAATATATTAATTTATTTCCAGATAAATAGGACGAGTCAGTGGTGAGATAGGTATTACAATGGTACTTCCACCCACTGCAGTTAGTTACTAAAGAGTTTTGGATACCCCAGATTCATGAGTCTGGCTCATGACAGAGCTCAGGTTTCATCTCCTGCTTCTGATAGGACTGTCAGTATAACGCTATGTCGGTATTAATATGCTGTAAGACAAGGTATCAAATCCTCACTTTGAGATGACACTCTGTTCTTGCTGACTGAAGATTTAAAGTCAGGAAAAACTCACCAGTTATGTAGCATGTGACCCGCCGGTTCTGCTCAGAGATATCTGCATCGATGGTACTCAGCGTGACAACAACCTGCCCTGGCTCTGCATTCTCAATTACCGATCCTTTGTAGAAGTCCGAGGTGAACTGTGGAGCATTGTCATTTTCATCAGAGACGGTGACCTCCACTAGGGTTTGGGAAGAGAGCTGGACTTTCCTGCCATGGTCAGTGGCCACCACATAGAAGCGGTAGATCTCCTGAGTTTCGCAGTCCAGCTCTTTCAGTGTGGTGATCCACCCACTCTCACCATCAATGGTGAAGAGTCCTCGGACGTTACCAGATTCTGCTTCCAGACTGTAGGTCACTTGTCCGTCACTTCCTGTGTCCTGGTCATTAGCTGTCACTTGAATGACTGTGGTTCCTGATGGCATGTTCTCCATGACAAAAGCTTTGTAGGGATCTGCCTCAAAAACAGGTCTGTTGTCGTTGACGTCCTGCACTTGGATGTTCACAGAGACCAGGGACACCAGCTCAGTCTCCTGATGTGAGCAGTGAGCCATAACATCAATCTGGTACCACTTGGTGGTCTCATGATCCACGGCCTTTTTGATTTTCAAAGCCCCCGTTTGTTCATCCAGTGCAAAAACCTCATCCTTGTTACTTTCTGTTGTGGTTCCCTTCACCAGGCTGTATATGATGGGATCCTCTGCAAAAGCTTTGACTGACCCTATTTCTGATCCCTCTGGAAGATCCTCAGATGCAGAGAATGTATAAAGGGGCTCAGAAAACCTCGGTAATGTCACCTCCCTGGGGACAATCTGAAGATTCACTGGGACTAGGGAGTTCCAGTGAGGGGGTCTGCCATCTTCGGCTTTCACCTTGAAGTTAAAGGCTCTGTTTTCTAAACCGATAAGGCTCTCCTTGATCTTAACAACCCCAGTGGCAGCATTGATCTCGACAAGGTCTTCTGCCACATCTTCCACGGAGTCAACCGAGTAAATAACATCTGCGTTTGCACCTTCATCAGCATCGTAAGCCAGAACCTGAATGACGGGGGAGCCTTTGCTTACATTGGACTGGATGGACAATGTGTATTCAGAGGCTTTGAATTGAGGTGGGTTGTCATTCTCGTCTGTAAGGATTATTTTGACAGTGCAAAATGCCACCTTCCCACCCCCATCCTTGGCCATGACTTTAATGGCAATGACTCTCTCTGTTGAATTTTCCCTGTCCAGTTTTTGCAGTGTGGCAATACGACCCTTATTGTCTATTGAGAACTTCTCATGAGCCAGTTTATTTATGATGGTATAGTCTATGGTGCCATATGGGCCACCATCTGGGTCAATAGCCAGCAGCTCAATCACTTTGGTACCTATCTCAGCATTTTCTGCCAGCTCTGCCTCATACATGTTCTGCCGAAAAGAGGGGCTGTATTTGTTGGCATTTGTGGTATTGATATACACAGGCACAGTGCTCTTGAAAACTCCATCTGAAGCAGAAACTCTGAGACTGTAGGATGGGTCCAAGTCCTTTTTGCAGCGGTTGAACATGGATATTATTCCAGAAGTGCTGTTGATAGTGAAATGCCTGTTGTCATTGCCTGAGAGTATCACGTATTCCAGTCGGGTGGTGTCTCCGCTATCGGGGTCCAGGGCCTGGACTTTTATCACGATGTGCCCACACGTAGCCATTTCGCTTACCTTGGCTTCATACTGAACCTGGCTGAACTCAGGGGGGTTGTCATTGATGTCTGTCACATCTATGATTACCAGGGCATCACTGCTAAGTGGAGGCATCCCATGATCTGCAGCTCTTACTTTCATGCGAAACTGTTGATTTTTTTCATAATCAAGTGCTTGAGCTGTTGTTACTTGTCCTGTGCTGGCATCAATATTAAAGAACTTGGTGGCATCTGAACCATCATCCACGATCTGATAGGAGACCACTTTGTTTCTGCCTGAATCCTTATCAGAAGCAGAGAGCTGGACAACAGGGGTCTGTGCTGGCAAGCTCTCCGAGACAGATGCTGTGTAGATCATCTGGGAAAATACGGGAGGGTTGTCATTAATGTCCTCTACCTCCACCTCTACTCTGGCTTCTGAAAAGGATCCTAACGCTGTGTCTGTGGCTCTAACAGTGAATGTGTGTTTTGTCTCTAGCTCGTAGTCCAGCTGGCCTGTGACAGTAAGGACACCAGTTTTGAAGTCAGTGCTGAACAGTTTCAGCGAGTCTTCTTCCACAATGTTGTAGATGAGGCGCAAGCCTTCAGGGCTTCGAGCCTGGATGTGGAGGATAGATGTGTACAGGGGGATGTTTTCTGGCACCTTCACTCGGTAGTACATACTTTGGAACAGAGGGTTGGATTTGTTCCTCATGCTGATCACAACCTCCTCTTCAGCGTGGAGGGGAGGCTCGCCTTTGTCCTTAGCAACGACCCGGAGGTTGTATTTATTTAAAACTTGATTATCAAGAGGCTTCTTAAGTGAGATGTCTCCTAGGTAGGGGTCAATCCAAAAGTATTTGTAGTCCTCTGCAAATGAGTAGGTAATGGCTCCGTTATCCCCTATGTCTTTGTCTGTTGCTGACACCTGAAAAAGTACGTCACCTGGCTCCGTGCCATCCTGCACCGAGGTGTAATATGGCACGTTCTCGAACTGTGGTGGATTGTCATTGACATCCTCTACATAAACCTTGACTGTGGCTTGGGACACCCTTGGCGGTTTCCTGTTGTCCTTCACTTCCACAGCTACCTCATGCACATCTTGTGTTTCGCGGTCAAATTTCACACCCTTGGTCTGGAGTACTCCAGAAGCCCGGATCATTTTGAATCTTTCCTTTCCATTCAAAAGTGAATAGAAAAGTGGTTCATTTAGCTGATATCCCTTGACCCCAAGAACAATGAGAGTTTTCTCATCTGTAGAGTTCTCCATCACCGTTGCTGTATATATGTCTTGATCAAATTTTAAGCCAGTACCTTGTGCTTGAGTTAAATTTAGCTTAACCAGAGCTGTACTCTTGTACAAGCCATCACCAGCTCTGACCGTGAGTTCACGATAGCTTCCTAGACCAGTAGCATTAAGAATGGAGATGAGACCTGTGAGTGGATGAATATAGAAAGCATTATCAATGTTCCCTTCCACAATGCTGTAGGTCACTTCCGAATCTGCATCTTCTGCCTGCACTGACAAAAGCTCCATCCCTGGGTGGGCAGGTAGCAAGACAGAAAGCTCATAAGCATCTTTGAAAAAGACTGGAGGTGAATCATTCACATCTTTAACGTGGATTGTGACCTTGGCTGGCTTGGATGCAAATAAGCTGGGACTTCCACTGTCATGCACATGTACGCTGAAGTGGAAAACTGGGGTGAGCTCATAGTCTATATCAGCACAACTGGTCAGTGTCCCTGTGCTGGGATCTACTGTAAAATATTTCAGTGCCTCTGGTTCCAAAATCTCGTAGACCAGCAGAGCATTGGAGTCTTTATCAGCATCTGTTGCATGAGTCACTAGGGGAGCATTGCTTTCATCCAGAACCATGCTTTGTGATGGGGCGTTCTCCATGATCCAGCCAATGAAGGAAGGCTTAACAAAGGTGGGCACATTGTCATTCTCATCTATTACATAGATAAGCACCACTGTGTCCATAAATGCTCCAGCCATGTTGGTGCCACGTACTTTCAACTGGTAAAAAGACACCTGCTCAAAATCTAAGGTCTTCTGAGTGGAGATAAGTCCTGACTGATAGTTCATGGAGAACACTCCATCTCCATTTCCATCTTTTATTTCATAGCTGACTGGCGACAAGCTTGTGGCTGAAACCTGGATCACAGGAGAGCCAACAGCAGTGGATTCACTGATCTCTGTGATGTATTCAGCCTCTGGAAATTTTGGAGGGGCTCGATCAGAGGGTCTAATGCGGACATGTACTGTAGCAGAATCTTTAAGCTGGGGGAACCCCTGATCTTCTGCCTTTACAATAAGAGTAAATCGCTCCTGCCTGGATGAGTCCAGTTTCTGGGCAACGGTAATAATTCCAGAATATGGGTCGATGCTGAAGAAACCTTCCCCATTACCTGCAAGAAGAGAAATTACAAAGTGAAGAGTGCAGACACCCTATTGGTCTTGGTTTTCTGAGCCTCTTTTCCATAGATGCTCCTGATTTTGGACCTAATTAACATCTGTTTCTCACTGGGAGACAATAATCTTTGTTAGTTTCTAAATAATTTTCACTCTAAGAGCAATGAACCCATTGAGATCTATGAGCTAACTTTTAAATCAATCAAAATGTAAATCAGAGATAAATACCCTTCTAGTGTGAGCATATTTAGTGGTGGCAGAGCATGTGCTTGACACTTTTGCCTCATGTGCAGAACATGGTAGCACAGACTGTACTAGTTGCTTCAAGCCCTGTCATGCTTATAATTACCAATACTTCAGGAGCAATTAAATTCCTCAGTCCTTGATCTAAATTGCAGTGAGAAAGATGAAGCGAAGGGTGGCTTGTCTCCTGCAAAGAATTTACCTGCTAAATAGGCAGCGTGGCACAGCCACAAATATTTAAGTTTTAAACTTTAAAGTGGATGATAAAATACTTGCCCACTCAGCTTGTATGACCCAAAAAGATCACCAACCAATGCTGAGAAGGTGCTCACCTTTCCTCAAGGATGGAAAGTGATGGTGGAAGTGATGATGACTGCTGTGGGAACGGGAATACTTTTGCCTAACAGCTGGATAGGGATCCCTCCTTCAGTTCCCATGGATGGAAAGAGCAGATTTTAAGTTGTTCTAACTCATCCTGTCACATTTTTTCTTAGACCAGTGACTCAACATTGAACTGTCCTCCTAAGGAAGGATGGTTTTTCCATAACACAGAAATTTCCATGGTATGGAAATTATATGCTTGCTCTAGATTTTCTCTGGATAGGAAAAAAAATCACATTTTAGCAATGTGGAGCCATTTAATTTCCTTTGCAACAGCTAGAGAAAGCTGGACAACTATCTGGCCACTAGCTAGAGCATGGACATGCAAACATGTTCATAGCCTAAAGTGTCTTGTTGCATGGCTCTCACCTGCCTGAAGGGAGTAGTGGATTTCAGCATTGGCTCCTTGGTCCTGATCAAGGGCTCTGACTTGTGTAACCTCTGTGCCCACCACTGCTGAGTCCAGCACTTCTGCTTCATAATGGATGCTGCTGAACTGCGGAGGGTGAAGGTTGCAGTTCTCTACATGGATGATGACCCGAACAAAGTTCCTCTTGATGGGCACCTCCTGGTCTCGTACCTGAATGACAGAGGAAGAGCAGATACATCAGGGAGCAGGCAGCCTTGCTTGCACCAGGCTTCCAAGTAGCTCATCAGGACCCTTCCAGAGGGTGGTCTGTGGTGGTACCAACACCTTGGGTGGGAATGAGCCTGTTCAGTGCCAAAGCTCAGCCTTGGATGTGAAACCAAACATTAACAATTATTCATTGTGCTTTCTTGTACAAGAATCCGGTGGCACTCCAATGAAATTAGCCAGTGATGGGCTCAGCGCATGGTTAGAGGAAAGCAGGATGTTACCTAGATTTACCTAGGATGGTTATAGTAAAAGTTAACACTCTGCTTTCCTCTTTCCGGCTGTTGTAGACAAATCCTCCCCCAAAGACTAGAACCAGTCTGAATTTCTCCAGTGACCCATGCATCCCGAGGAAGCTGAGGGACTCAGCAGGGTTTGGCTAGGACTCACCATCACGGTTAGGGTGTGTTGTGGCATGGGCTGGGAGCTGAAGCCTTCTGCTGTTGTGAGGACCCCGCTGCTTGGATCCAACTGGAAAAGTCTTGTGCTTTTGGGATCCACGCTTCCATGGATGGTGTAGATGAGCCCCTTGCCTTTGTCCTTGTCTGCTGCACTGACTCGAAGGATTTCTCTCCCTGAGGGGGTATCTTCAGGAATCCTCACCTCATAATGGCTCTCCAGGAACTGGGGACGGTGCTGGTTGATGTCAATCACATGGATAAATGCCTGTGGGGGAGACAGCAGCAGAGACGTGGGAGCAACCTGACCTATGCAGCCGTGCAACATCTCCGCTACCCACGCCTCTTGGGTGTAGCCATGCTGTGAGCCTTGGAATCACCACAGCTCTCCCACTCTTGGGGCTTTGCCATCCATGGTGATGGGGAGCCCTTTTGTCCTTCTTCCCAAGGAACTCCTGCTGTGCCTTCCCTTGGGGATTTTCAGTTTGCTTCCTCTCATTTTTTTTTAATCTCTCCAGACTGGCAAGCCATGCAGACTGAACGTGCCTGCACTTGGCACACAGGGAAACCGTCACAGCCTGCTGTGAAAAGTAGCAGTTGCTCAGCAGTGGTGCCAGCTTTGCTGGCTGGTGCTTCCACACCAGCTCTTATTAATTACACACCAGAAAGCTGACAGAGAGGGGATGCTTGGTAAAGAAAGGAAGGGACTGGCCTATCTCAAGAGCAGCACGTGTGTGGAGAAGGTCTGCAGAAGCAATGTTTGTGGTCTACATTTTTTAGACAGCTGTCCTCTGCATTTAAAGGCAAAACCCTGTGAGTGGCGTGCCTGAATCCTGCCTGCAAAGTCACCTGGTTTCTTTTGTTTGGTTTCCTATCCTGGCTGTCCTGACCCCCTCCTGCTGTGTTGACTGCATCTTAGGAAGTCCCAACCAAGTGTAATAATTTGCTTCCTTTAGCAAACCTGAACATGCCACGGGTGTTTTTCACAAGCAGGTTTCTTGACATCTGCTAGTGGCCTCGAGTGCCAAAATAAATGTAGCGATGAGATGCAAGGTGGCAGGGAATGCACACCAGGCAAGGTGGGGCTCTGTTTGTTTATTTGGAACAATACTCAAAGATAGTTGAGACAGATAGCCATCCGTTAGCATTGCGTTTCACAGGAATGGTAGTGTTCCTCACTCATCCTCCCCCGCAAACCTCCTCAGCGAATTTCCCACGATAAGCGTCACCGATGGGTGACTCACGTTCTGGGTCTTCCTGTGCAGTGAGTGCTGGATTTTTGGCTGCTGCTTATGTGTGGAGAAAACGGTTGGTGAAAGATCAAGCCCTGAATACTTCTCTGGAGGATAGGTAAGGATGGGCAAATCTCAGCAGACATTTTAGCTGGGGCTCAGGGACATGCCTGAGAGCAAAGTGCCTCCTTTCACCAGCACTTGCTTTTTGTGTGGCAGCTCAGAGGACACAGCACCTCTGCAGTTGCCCCACTCAGCCCCCTGGACCTCAGTGCTGCTATATTATTGATGCTCCACACACCTGGAGCAGCACAGGGCAGGGCCTGGCTTTCCCTCTTGCAGATGCATCTGTGTTGGCTTTACACAGGCTAGCAAGTCCCAGGAACACTCCTTAGCATGGTACCATGGACCTGAGCCTGATCTAACTGCATGTGCGTTTCCCTTGTGCCTTAGCATGTTGTCCTGTCCGTGCTGTAGTTCAGCCTGAGCAGCTGAGAGCAAGCTGAGGTCTGAAAGTGTGCACAGCCCCCCCCAGCCTGGCTGGTGGTGTAGATGTGTCCTTGTGCGTGTGCTCTGATCAACAGGAAAGGCCCAGGTTTCCCTAGTCCATTTGTGTTTCCAACAGCATGGAAAAAATCTTAGCTTGGTGCTTAGGAAAGGCTTGGGTCACTGTGTAATGTGAGATCAGAGGGAAAGGAGATTCTCACGCCTGGCACCTGGTCCAGAGCTCAGTGGAGTCAGAAGAAAGATTCCTTTTGGCATATACTCACTCTGGATGGGGTATCTACTAAAGAAAAATGCCTTACCTGGGTTTTGATGGTAGTGGACCCATCGGTGACTTCTACTGTCAGGTTGTAGCTTGATTTTCTCCTTGCATCGAGGGGTCTTGCAATGACCATGCTGCCTGTGCTCTTTTCGATGTCAAAGTCCATGTCGTCATCGCCACCTGGGATAAGGCAGAGATGAGAAAAGGAAACGGGGGGGCAGTTACTGTTAGATTTCTGTGTGGAGCAAGCTACAGGTGCTGGCAGCCTCTGCAGGGGAAGGGATTTTAGGAGCTGCCTGGAGATCCAAAGGATGAGGATCTCCCCTCCAGACACCGTACACAAACCACACAAGTAGCTCATGCCCAGCCGCAGACACATGGCATGCCAGGCAGTATGAATGGGGATGCATAGGCACTCACTCTAGCTGTACTGCTTTGGCCACAGCTAGTTTGGGGACAGTGCCATAGGTGACATTTCCCCCAAACCTGAACACTCAATACAAAATACAATAGATGGATGCAGGAAACAGGGAGGACATGGAGAAGCTGGCCAAAAAGGTAGTCACAGATGGTGACAAAGGAGTGCGAGAGGGAAGATGAGGGGAATTACAGAAAATGAGGGGGAGGAGAGAAGGGGAAAGGATGCACGCATGCATATAATGTCCTGGCCAGATTTACAACAGTCACATTTGAGCATTGATTTATTTGCACAAGGTCTCTAGCTATGCAGTATCGTAGGCTTAGCATGGATCAAGGGACCTGCAGGGCTGACAATGTTCCTGCTGGCTTCCAATTCAAGGTCACGCTGTGGGCATGTCAGCCATGGTCTTCATTGCCATGGCTGGGAGCCAGTGAGCTTCCTGAAGAAGCCCAATACTTGAACAGTTGGGGAGGCAGACGGTACTTCCAGGGTGGGCAGAGCCTGTTGCCCCCACCCCAGATGGCTGTATGGTGCTGGGAACCGCAGGCGTGAGCAGCTCACAGCAGAAGGCTGTCCCTCGTACTGCTGCTGGTGCAGCCCTGGCGTGGCAGCTCCTTTCTCTTGCCTCGCTTGCTGGTGGTCTGTTAGTTCCCTGTCACAGTGAAACACTGCTACACTGTTCTGAGATAGGGACAGGTAGAAGCAGGTTTCTGTGATTTGTCCCAGGTCTCAACTTCTCCCTTCCCACCTACTGGATGCTCTGGATTCTGCTTTATTCTCTTACCAGCTGGAGAAATCTTGGCTGGCAGTTAAATTACGCATCTTCCCTTTTGGGAAAAACGCAGTGGTTGCCAGCCATCTTGACCACCCATTTTCTGCTGGGAAGGTGACAGAAAGAAGCAGAGACAAAGAGAGACCAATGGATACCTTTCCCTGAGAAAAGAGAGAAGGGCTTCCTCTGCACAATGCCAAAGAGAAAGAGGAAACCCAGGAAAGGAAAGAGATGAAGTGAGATGCTGCTTTGTCAGAGTTTTTGCACACACCATCGACCCCAGTGACAGAGTCTTTGTGGACTGGGAAAGGTGAGTTTTTGAGTGAGGTGCTGAAGGCTCCTGGATCTCTGCATCACTCGCCTGGTTGCCAGCTACCGTGGTGCTTTGCTTCCCCAGCAGGGAAAATGAAATCCTGTCCTCTTCCACCGGTATAGAAACCAAGAGAGCCCTGAGAAGCACTTGCTGCACTAGAAACTGGTAAGGATGAGGTCAAGGATACAGGTGAGCACTCAGCAGGGAAAAGATGGGATAACATCCAGAGGAATATACCGTTAATTCTGCAAACCCAAGCAGACACTACGAATGCCGTATAAGCCTTGCACTGATATGTCTGCTCCTTGTAGCACTGTATCTCTTGCTGCTTAATTGTATTTATACACCATCACCTCTGCCCTAACATAGTACCAGGAAAAACTATTCCCTCTCCCAATTAAGGCTGTGTCTGACGAGGGCAAGCCCTGCAGGCAGTGTCAGGGAAAGGCTGTGCAAGGCAGATTGGGGCACCACTTCAAAACACAAAATTACCCGAGCACAACTGGCCCTTGTTCACAGGACTAGTTCTGTACACGCGCTGCCTGACGAGTCCCCTGGGGTGACAGCCCACGTCCCCTCTGCCCTGGCACCATGTGTCTTAGAGAAGGTCCAAGAACTTCTTCACGTTTCACGTCTGACTCATCCCTAGGATGCTGTGAGGTGGGAGAGCCCCACCAGTCAGGTCAGAGCAGCCCTTTGAGGAATCCTTCCCTCTCAGCTCCCTGTCGGGACTGTGGGCTCAGCAGGGAGGGAAAGATGGGAGATGTCTGTGAGACCCAGCCAGACACCTGGATGCTCGCAGGCTGTTTTACCACAAGCAAGAATGTCACTTGATTCCCAGGAGGAGCTGGGACTGGCGTGCCCTGTCTTTCACGCGACATCGGAGAACACCTCAAACACAGAATGTCATTAAAGAAGTGTGTTGGATAATTGCACTTGGCACCGGAGCCCTTGGACGGGCAGCTCTGTCTATGGTTGTTTAAGCGTTTTGGTGTCTGTGAGAAAGCTTTCCCGGCAGCTCACCTGCACCTAAAGCAAACAGCTTCATTAGCTCAGGCAGGTGAGTTCTGAAAGCCAAGGGAGCTGGGGCAAATGCTCCCAGACACCACTGCCCTGCTTTAATTTCTGTGTCTCACCTGTGATATTAAACCACACTTGGCTGGGGCCCATTTCAATGCTGATCACTCCCACCATATGGTTTACAGGATCCGTTTCCATCACGGCAAAGTTAAAATGAGGTTCATCAAAAGCTAGTGGCTCTGAGGAAGGGCCAGGCCGGGCGACCCAGCTGATGTGAAGCCGTACGTGGGAGGAAAGTGGTGGGCTGCCGCCGTCTGTTGCCTTGACCTGCCGGGAAATGCACATGCAGTCAGGGAGAAGGCTGGTTTAGCCCTTGGGAGCCCCATGAGAAGCTGCTTCTCCCACCCGCCAGGAGTTTCAGGTCTGAGTGCACCCAGAATCCCACAAAACAAATCTTGACCCAGTGGCTCGTCCTCTGGTTGTTTCCAAGGTAGAACCGTACAACCCAAATTCCTATTGATTATCAAGCAAGCCTGCCAAGCTCTATCCACAGCAGGGACCTGGATCACAAACCTCGTTTGCAAGGACCCACAGAGTGTGGGAGAGCTTTAAACCTATATCCAAGCCCCATAGCCTAATCAGGCTGTCAAATGGAGGCACCGCTGAAACCCAAATCGGTTCAGGTCCACATCCATATGGGATCATGGATCACTGTGTTCATTTCTGAGAGTGAGCTGGACAGTTAATTTTAAATTTATCTTCCATTTTTAATAGCTTCTCACCTTCTGCATTTCGCATCATTCCCTCCCAGTTTCTCTCCCCATAACCCAAGTCTGTCTCATTCAAGCTCTCCTCCCACTGCTGCGTTTTCTCCATCTCTTTCCTTCTTTTATCCTTCCCATTTGTGGAGCCTTTCCTCTCTTTTTCCCTCTGCCCATCTTTTCCCATCGTCTCTCTCTGTTTCCCTCTCCTCTCACCGTGAGGATGTTGTATTCAGAGGCAGGAAAAGCTTTCCTGGAGAGCACCATGCCGGTTGTGGGGTTGATGGTGAATATCCCTTCCTCCTCCTCCTCGATGGTGTAGGTGATCTGACTGTTCTGGCCCTGGTCACGGTCCGAAGCAATCAGCCTGTAGACTGGCAGCGGCGTCTCTGAGGCTTCTCTCTCAGGGAGCTGCACCATGAAGAGTTTGTGGGGGAAACTGGGAGGACTGTCGTTGGCATCCAGGACTTGTATCACAACTCTGCTGGTGGACTTCAGGGCTGGCTCTCCGTTGTCAGAAACAGCCACCTGCCAGAAAGCAAAGGGAGTAAGTGACAGAGCTCTTTGTCGTGACCTAGGACATGGGCAGCCAGCCTTCATCCTGATGGGCAATGACTAAACTTGGGTTTTTGTGTGGATCTGTGTTTGTATCTCAACATTTTCAGAGGCATCTCTCCTCTCTGCAGGGTAAAATCTGGTGGCCGTAGCTGGCACCGAGCAAGGCTTGTGCATGCCCAGGGAGAGGTGTCAGCAGGGATCCTGCCTGCAGTTGCTCTGGGCAGTGGGTTGGATTGGTCATTACGGGTCACACAACTGAAAATGTTTGCGTTGCAATGGCTTGGCAAGTTATCACCCATCCTCGCTTCACTGTGCCTATGCATGCTCCCAGCCTGTTGCTTTGCAGAGAGAAATGTATTATCCTCAGTCACTCTGATAGGCTGAAACACCTCAAGATCCCTCTAATGTAAATATGCATAGCTCAGAGCAGCTAAGGATGGGGTTGGTAACGCAAAGATACACAGCAGTGTCTGATACAGTGAGATAAATGAGGGTGGATTTCTCTGGCTTGCTCTTTTCCCCATAACTTATTATCCATTCTGCTAGAGGACAGTTCTCTTCCTGCATTCCCACAGCTTCCAGAACGGGCCCTTTGCTCCAGTCTTCAGTAAGGAAATAATAAACCCCACAGTACTGCTGCAGCTGTCTCTTAGGGCAACACACACCATTTAATTAAGTTTCCCAGCAGTTGGGAGCTGATGGGATGAGATTCTTTCTCTGTGCTCCAACTTGCAAGGAAAGCTCTTTGAGGACTTAATACACTTGTAGGTAAATAAAGCTAATTATAATCATGATTACCCACCTCTAGGATATGTTCAGCCTTGTATTCTCGATCCAGCTGCCGTGAAGTTGTCGAAATCAGACCTGCCAAGAAAGAAATCCTTTGAGCTCCAAGCCTCAGCGTCCGAGGAAAGCCAGGGCTGATGAATCTCCGCATGCCCCACATCAGCCTGCCCGCCCCCAGCCTGTTTCAGGTTCCCTTTGTGATCAGAGGAGAAAGACAGATACCCCCAGAGGGCAAGTTGTCTGCTTCCAGTGTGAATCCCTGTGCGGAGGTGCTGCTCTGGCTCCTCTGATTACAGAGACCATGGAGGAGGGCAGACACCTACCAGATGCCTACGTCAGTTGAGGGTTGTCAAAGCATTTGGTGAGAAAGGCTGCAGAACCATAAAAGCAAAACTTTCCTTATGCCTCTAAGTGAGAAACATTCTGCATGCGCTGGCACAAGCCTCCTAACAAGTCTCGACTCCTATTTTCCCCATGCTGAACCTTGCTCTTTGGAACTTACGGTGTTTTGACAAAACTTTGTCTTCTGTCTTGGGAAATACCCTCTATTCTGCTTCTAGAACAAATACATTCAGGCTAAAAATAGGGTACACAGTCAATAACAACGTTGGTATATTATCTAAGCCTTTCTGAGAGACAGGATGAATCCTCCAACAATTGCAAAATTTGAGGGATTTCTAAAAAATACACACTAGTTTAACATCAGGGAACAGGCTGGATGCAGGAGGGAGGAATTGTGGCTATAATAAACTAGAGTTTAAACAAAATCATCATAATTGCCTCTTTTTGGCCTGTCAATGACTAAGCTGAGTAGCTGGAAAGATTGGAGTCGAGGCTTGTGTTTCCACATCTGGTTTGACAATAGTCCTTATCAAGTGCCTTGACTCTTCACCTCTGGGGAACAGCAGCTCTAGACCATTTTCACAACTGCTTTACAAATTATGGCAATTGTATACATAATGCATGATTTTCTGACAGTCATCACTGTGAGTGTTTTTGTCTCTTCCCCACACCTGCTCCCAGCAGTTTCTGTTATCATGGTGTTTGCCCCCCACAAAGGGAAGTCCTGCTTCATCACACAAACAAAAGGCAGGGTGAATTTTCCTGACCCCCACAAGCAGTGATACAGGCTCCTGCTCCGCTGGGAAATGCTTTGCATGGGAGGCAGTGTGCCTTTGCAGCGGTGTGAGCACGTGCACTTGTGCATCCTGAAAGACTTGTAAAACGGAGTTGTATGAACCCATCTCAACTCTCATTTCTGGTCCAAAGCCAAAAAAAATATTAATTAATAGTACTGTTTTCAGTTGTATCATACTTTGGTGTATTGCTGTCTGAGCATGATAGGCAGGAGAAAATTTCAAACGGCTTCAGGAAACACCGGGCAGCTGAAGGAGGGAGCAAGGAGCAGCCGCTTGGAACAAGACCGCTGTTAACTGTTTCCACTTGTTCTCTGGGATTATTCATATTTGGCATCAGCTGCTGCGTTAAACATTTATTTGATGCCTTTACAATCATAAATCAGCACTCCTTAATGTGTTATGACACGATGATTTGAAAGACTCTGTTTACATGTATGGCATGGGGTTTTTTTGCCTTTTCCCTAATCTTCCTTTTGGCATCTCGGCAGGTGAAGAGGACTCAGCAGTGGCCTGAGAGCACGCTGGCTGAGCAGCTTTTGAAACTCTCCCAGGCTGGTGGGAGGCTGTAGGGCTCCAACAGCAGCAAAACTCTCGATATGCATGGAAACGCTCTCTTAATGGGGACGTAAAGAAGGACTTGCAGCAGCTGTTCACTGAGATCTCTGATGCTCCTGTGCACGTTGCCGATGGGTTGGCTAGGACAGGGGAGCAAATCCTAAAACTTCAGCTACCTCAGGGGATGGTTCATAATTTTGGCCTAACAATTCCATAGGACATATCGCTAGATAGCGACAGCGGAGCCACCCAATACCTGTGTGAGCATGGGATATTTCTAGTCTATCGGGTTGCAAAATTCAGTTGCAACAGACTAACACCTTGTTTGCACATGGTTACTGCATGCCAGCTGGTGGAAAGTAACTTAAACCACTCTGAAGTGATTAGCTGGATTTGCCTGGCCACACCTTGAAATTCTTTCATGACTTAATGATAAAAATGAAAGAAAACAAGACTGTAGCTGAGCTTTCTAGAGCTGGAGAAGAAGGACTGTAGTGCAGGCAGGTGAACTGGAACTATCCTGAATCCTGTACCACTGGAGATGCTCAGATCTCCTGGGGTGTAAGAGCTGACTCTACTCTCTGTCACAGACCTGTACCGCCTTCCAGCTGGGAGTCTTACCAGATGGTGTTTTGGGGTTTAGCTTCATATCTGTTGTGTCACAAGTCAAAGGGTTGGCTTCTCCTCCTGACCCCAGGCAAACTCCCTCTGTCCCTTACCCTGTGCCCAATCGCGCCTCCCAGTTCCCTTTTCCAGAGCCAGTTACCACTCTGCCTTGAGATCAGAAATCTCGTGTGGTTAACGGTTAATCGCTCTCGTTCCCGCACAGAGCCGTGGTGCTGCACGGCTGCCAAGATGCACAGACTGCCAGCGATGTTCACACGGCAGCTGAGCACCCAGAGACAGGGAGACGGGGATGGGACGTGGTGCTCGAGAGAAGCCAGCTGGAATTAATGCATATTTTTATTTGTTGCTACTTGGTTATACACCCTGTGAAGCCAGAGGGCTAGAATGGAAGTGGAAACTGTTATTAAAGGGGAACTGCCATCAGCTTTTTTGGCCTGGGGAAACAGATCCTCGGTTCTTTCTCCTGCCCCCTATAAGGACCTGGGAAGTGCACATTTAGTTTTTAACAACAGTGTTTTATGTGTGCATGTGCACTTGTGTGTGAGTTATCAGTGCAGTCCTTGCCTCTCCGGAAAACACCACCCAGCCCGTCCCACGGGACAGGCTATCGGGTGGGTGTCTTTTATTTGGGTACTTGTATGTGGTCCTAAAGTTTTCTGCTGAGTCCTACAGAGACTGAACAAAACTGTCAAAAGTCTTAATTGTACTTGGCTAATTAGCCAAGCTCTGCATTCATTTGAAGGTCCAGAATGATCCCTTCTGTTGCTTGCACACAGACAGGTACAAACTCTTCTCTTGCCTATCTCCACACAGCAATGGGAAAGGATTGTCTGTAATTCTCCCGCTTCACTGTGTGGAAAGGGGAGAGAGGAAAGCTGATCATGTTGGAACAGGAGCAGCAAAATTAACAGTGCATTGTTGTCAGGGAACAAAAAATAATAATAACTTCTGCTGGCAAGAGCAGGGCTGGGGTGGAGGTTGCTGGCCCCCTGCCCTTGCTGCAGGGAGGAAAATCTTAAGACAGTTAAGATAGCCAGAATCAGGTTTGTAGGCACTGGGGCTTTCCAAAGAGCCTGAGAAGGGAAGAGGTGGTTCTCCCGAAGTCCTCTTTATCTTGTCCCACTGTTGCTTCCATTCCACCTTCTTTTTTCCTCTCCTCCTACCACCTTCTCTCTTATTCTGCCCCTGCTTTGCGCTGCTCCATGCCCAGATGGAGCTGGTGCTATGCTGGCTCGGGGAGCAGCAGGGCAGTCATCCCTCAAATTTAAAGAGCAGGCTGTGTCGGGATGTCCTTCCATGCGGAGAAATGCAGCGAACCTCAGGCATCCTGGGGAAGCCTGTGAGCACTGACACAGCAGAAGCACCAGAGGAACAAGCAGTAGATAAGAGCTGGAGATGAATAGTCCAAGGTAAAAGGATTCTCCAAACAGCCTTTCAGTGGGATGAATGGCTTTGTCCTGACCCTTCTTGCCAGAGCCTCCCAATTCCTACCAGTCCTGTCTGGACTGGAACCCACCTCACATCAGGGACTACAAACCCTGCACAAAACAAGCTGAAAACCTTTCCAGCAGAAGAATACCCCAAACCCTGCTATCTCCCCATCTCCCCGTGTATCTGTCTATCTCTCTGTCTCCCACAAACACTACTCTGCACCAGCTGCCAGGCTGGGCTGGAGAGATTCCATCGCCGATGGCAGAAAGCTTTCATCTCACTGCACAGTTTTATTCCCTCTCCTCATTAGCCTTTCATTTATTTTCCCTCTTTTTTCCCCACCCACTTTAGGGAACTGAGAGCTGGAAGAGCTTAGAGCCCTTCTGTATCAGTTTGAGGATGCTGGAGGAGCCAAGCCCTGCCAAGGGACAGTTATCACAGCTCTCCCTGTCTCCTTGCAAGGCCTCAGAAGGAGAAGCCAAGGGGCCTTGCTGGGTATGTCTCCACTGGCCAGACCATCTCTGTGTTGAGATACTGGATACGGTCTTCTTCGCATGTAGGAGCCTCCTTTCTGATCTGGGTGCTGGAGGAACTCCCGACACAAACATTATCCTGCCCTTTCACAGAATCATGGGACTAAGAGCAGCAGCCTCTGTGGTTTCCTCTTGAAACTTCAATGTTTATCATTGAATAATGTGACAGAGATCCAGCTGCATCACAGATAACCAGCTCTGCCTACTCAAACTCTTTTGCTGTCATAGGATTTGAGATTGACCACGGAATTGGCAATCTGGATCACTGGCAATCTGGATCATATAGATCTCTGGAATTTCAAGAACTGAAATGTTTCTGGGTCTTTTTGTGATCATTTCATCTAGGTAGTGAAAGAAGAGATGCATTTATTGCGTTTGAAAAAGAAAGGACATGCCCTTACTGAAAATCCAGGATAAGCCTCAGTGGTCTAGTAGCACTATAGTGCTCAGATGCTTGCAGTGCTTTCTCTTTTCTCCTGTCCAAATGCAAGTCATCTGATTTACACTGCACTGGGATAACTCTTTTCTTCAATACAACCCTGCACTGATGTGAATGACCTGCAGTTCATCTTCTAATGCTGCACTACCAGGCTGACACCAAAGATTTTTGTTCTACTTAATGGAGCTCATGCTCTCATCTGCAGAATGAAAATATCACAGGGTTTCCGATAAGCTGCCTACAGCCCTGAAATTTAGACAAGCTGTGATATTCCTTCTGGCAGGGGTAGCAGATGACTTCTCTTTAGATACTGTAAACATGAGGATATAAACTGCTCAGTTTATGCCAATGTTTGCAGGTAATTATTTGTTCTTTTGGGTGACATGCAAGTAAAACAACGGATAACTGAATCCTCATCAAGCTTGGAAGCAGGTCCTTAAATAACCTCCAAGCTCAGGGTTTAAAAAGAGACCTCCAGCAACTGTCCAAGAGATAAGATCAGTTCACGAGTTTCTTACAGGACTGACAAACTTATCACTCTTCACATGCAAATTACCTGACTATAGAGAGAGATGGATAGGAGATGACTCATAACCAAGAGACCTTTTTTTTTTTGTCTAAGATGAGAATTAAAGGGTTGGCTTAGAGGTGAGATGTCTCATTAGCAAATGTTCAGATTTTGCTGTGTCACCTATTTTACCATAAAACACGTGGAGGTAGCTACAACTGGGGGTAGTAGTGGTTGGAGTTAGCTGACAGCTCCAGGTGTATCTGGAGAGATAGAGACACCCTATGCAACCAGAAAGATTTGAGCGTTTCAGTGTAACAATTCCTTTCTGAACATTCCTCTCCTAGCCAGCTGTAGAGGACTTCCAGATAGCCATCACACCACAGGGAACACCTCATTGGGAGCTGCCCTAGCCTTTTCGATACATTCAGCTCCTTTCTCATCTGAGAGCAGGCTTCTATCCCGCTGCAGTAGATGAACTGCTTTTATCATCCACGGGAGATCAAAGCCATGCAATTAATCCTCTCCCATACTCAGCCTCTGTGCCCTCCCTTCCCTCTTCTCCCAGGAGCCGATGGAGCAAAGGGCTCAGGACGGCTTTCCTTGCCAGACTGGCCCAATGTCAGCTCTGCCGGGATAGTTTGAGGAAGCTGTTTACACAAAACATCAGCAGGTTTTTGATGGCTCTGAAAGATCTGGTAATTAATCCTCAGATGAAAGATACAGAAGAGGCAGAAGAGGCTTACTACACTTACTACATTAATAGCACCAGAGAACGGGTGGAGCCTTTAAATGCAGAGAGGTTCATTTTTATTAATCCCGCCTTGGTCTGTCTCAGAGCCGATAGTCACCTCCAGAAGGGTGTTTCCTGGCTCAGGCTGTGCAATAGGGCAGTTGTTTATAAGGGGGAAGATTAAAAGCAACTGCTTAGTTCTGTTTAGGGCTTTGAAAGTAGCATATTTGTGTCATTCTAAGAGCCAGCTGGATGCAAATAGCAGCTCTCAGGTTGAGGGTTTCAATCCTCAGCCTCCCCACACAGTGGATCTGGAAACTGGGACTTTTGCTGCAGAAGGAAGGTGTGACAAAGGCAGCTGTGTGGGCTGTTTATATTGAATATGGAACATCCTCTGGGCACTTGAAAGCCTCAAAAACAGATGCTGAGTTAGGTCAGTCTTACCTGTAATGAGGTTGATGGTGAAGAGTCCTTGAGGATTTCCAGTTAGGATGTGAAAAGTCAGCTTTCCCTCTGAGCTAGAGTCTGGATCTAAGGCATCAAGCTGAAGGACAGATGTGTTTGGTGGGGAATTCTCCATCACAGAGGCATAAAAGACAGGTCTGGACATCTGAGGTGGGTTGTCATTGGTATCGGTGACTTCAATATAAATTTCAGTCACAGAAGACAGAGGAATTGTTCCCAGGTCAAGAGCTAGCACTGTCAGCCAGTAGTGAGATGTTCCTTCTCGGTCAAGTGGTCCTATGGTCTGGATGGTGCCTAGAAAAATGACAGAAAGTGCTTGTGAGGGATTTAAGGAACTCAGACTACTTCATCCTTAATGCCAGACCAGTCTGTGCCTCTAGTCTGCTTCCTGGTCTTTGCTGCAAGTACAAAGTGTGGCGCCAACCTTGTATGGCTGTGAGATTGTGTGGTAGGTGAGGGCTTGCTTGTGCTGAGGATAATTTGGTACAAGTGAAAGGGAAGACCTCAGTATTTTGGGAGAGGACAGGCATTGATTTTCCAATATTTTAAGGAGACAAACCCTGCTTCCTTCTCCCCAGATACAGAGAGGTACATTGTACATCCCCGCACAAGCAAAGAACATTTGAATGCATGGAACTTTGTAAAGAGAGAGAATATAGAAATGTCCTGTTGGGTCAAAAAGTCAGGCCAAACACAGCATGTAGTTTAAACCTTTAAGGTATGCCATTAAACTAAGCTGCCATTACCTGTCTCCTTTTCAATGCTGAAGACAGACAGACCAGTGCCCTCTCGGAGAAAATATTGAACCACTCCATCTTTCCCCTTATCGATATCTTTTGCTGTGACCGTCATCACTGATGTTCCCTCGGGGCTGTTCTCCTGCACCCAGCCTTTGAAGACAAAGGAGGCAAAGCGTGGTGGGTGCAAGTTCTCGTTGACATCAAGGATGTTCACTTCCAGGTGGCAGAGGGAAGAGCGAGAGAAGGGCTTCCCACCGTCACTGACCTGCACGGTTAGATTGTAAGAGTCCTTCTTCTCATAATCCAGCTCCTTCTCCAACTGCAGTGCCCCAGTCAGCTTATCCACATGAAACATCATCTCCTCGTCATTAATGAGGCTGTACCTCACCTCACCCCCAGAGCCAGCGTCTGGGTCAAAAGCCTCCAGAAACAGGAGAACGGTTCCCACAGGCAGGTCCTCTGGGACCTTCACAGTGTTGAGGGCTGGAAGGCATTGTGGGGTGTTGTCATTTACATCCTCCAGAGTCACAATGAGATCCGTAATGGAGAACAGCTGGTAGCCTGTTTTTGGCTGGTCTCTAGCTTCTATTTTCAGCACATAGCAAGGCCACAATTCTCTGTCCAGGGCACCTGTAACTATCACTTCTCCAGTGACACTGTTAATGGAAAACTTATCAGTGGGGGTTAGGAGAGAATATTTTACTCTCCCATTGTCATCTGCATCAGCATCTTCTGCTTTCAGTTGAGCTATTGTTGTCCCTGTTGCTACATGCTCTGGTATTGCCACCCAGTAGGCACCTTGTGGGAATTTAGGAGTGTTATCATTGGTATCCAACACATTCACAGCCAAGAGTTTCCAAGATGATTTTTGTGGTGTTCCAAGGTCGTACACAGTGATGTTAAGAATGTAGAAGCTGGTTCGTTCATGATCTAGAGGAGAAAGGACTTGAAGGAGACCCAGTTCCAGGTCAATGGTAAAGCAACTGTCATCATTTCCATCTGAGATCACATAGACCAATTTTCCATTAAAACCAGTATCAGGATCAATAGCTGAAAGGTCAGCAATGGTTGAGTTGATGGGAACAGTCTCCATAATATCAATAGATCGTGGAAAGCTGTCATCAAACTTTGGAGCGTTATGGTTTATAAGATGCAAGTTCAGAGATGTTTCATCATCCTGCCCATGGCCTTGAGACTGAGACTCGATGGAATGTATGATAGTTTCTGTCAGTTGTTTCAAGACTCCTGTCTCCTCACACTGCATTTTGACGGGGAGACCTTGGCTGACCACAGTGATGTTTACAGATGTTGGCAAAGCGTAGTTCTCTCCATCTGTTGCAGTTATTTTCAAAGAGTAGAAAAGTGGCTGTTCAGAAGGAAGATCTTGCAGAGATATTCTCAGGGATATTACTCCAGAGATGGGATTCAGTTCAAAATGCCGTAACTCATTGCCAGACTTGATTTCATATTTGATATGCTGCAGCTCATCACTGTCAATTGCAGAGACCGTGGCCACAGGGTTCCCAACAGGAAAGTCACGTGGAATGGTGCCACTGCAGCTTGCCTTCTCAAACACAGGAGCATTGTCATTGACATTGCTCAGCATGAGGGAGACATACACCTCTGTTTCATGGCGGAAGGGTGAGCCCCAATCTGATGCCCACACTCGCAGATGATACCGCCTCTGCATCAACTCATAGTCCATTGACTTGGAAGTGGAAATGATGCCAGAATATGGGTCAATGACAAAGGGAACTGATTTCTGGTTGGCTATGGTGTAGGTGACAAAGCCATTGTCTCCTTCATCTTCATCTGTAGCCCTTACCGTTAAGACACTGGTACCAGGAGGAACATTTTCATCAAAGGCCCCACGGTATGAAGACTGGCTAAAAATTGGAGAGTGATTGTTGCAGTCAGTGATGTCAATGACAACAGTTGTGGATGTGTGACTGTTAACAGCTGTAACTTCAAGTTCAAAATGAGACTGCTCATGGAAGTCCATTGCTCTGACTGTAGTTATCAGTCCAGTATGAGGATTGATTTTAAAGCTCGTGCTGTCAGGAGTAGGTCTCAAAATATATTTAAGATTTGGGAAGACTGGTGTGATCTTCACCATAACAACTTGGCTTCCAGCTGGGGAAAATTCACTGAGCTGGACCTGGTACACTTCTCTCTCAAACCTGGCAGAGACATACTTGGAAGGAGGTATATGGATAACTCTAATAGGAGAGAACAGTGGTGGCTTGCTCTTGTCCTTGGCTTGCAGACTGAGGTTGAAACCAAATGGGTAAAGTAGCCAGTTGATCTCTTTGATTGACACAATCATGAACTCAGTGCTCTCAAAGTAGGATTTAATGGCTTTGAAATGTCTTCCTGGATCTCCATCCACAAGGTCAACCGAATCTATCCCTGCTTCTGAATCACCACTTTCTACAGAGAGAGTTGCATAGAGAAAGTCTTCGTCTGAGTCAGGTGGTGTCACCTTCACCGAGGAGATAGAGGGGGGCTTCCTGGCAGATGGCTCCACTTGAATCGTGAGACTAGCCAAGTTCCCAAAGTCATTTCCCTCCATGATCTTCCTCATTCTGTCCACAGCCAACACCTGCAGGTGGTGCCTGCCTTGATGGGTGCTGTTCAGCCTGCCTGTGGTCATAACCGCTCCTGTGGTTGGGTGGACGGTGAATAGATCGGACTTGGTGTTGAGGGCATAGTAGAACTCGGCGTTCTGGCCAGCATCAGCATCAGTGGCACTGAGCGTGCTGACCACTGTTTTCAGAGGAGTGTCTTCTCTGATGGACACTTTGTAGGAGGGGGATGAAAAGAGAGGTTTCAAGTCATTTCTGTCCAGAATGTGGATCAAGACTTTGGCCCAGGCTTCGTAGGAAAAGGTGCTCTCTGTGGCCTTGATTATTAACATATAACTGTCTTTGACCTCCCGGTTTAAAAGTGCTGTGTTGCTGCTCCTGGTTCTTATCCTCAAGAAGCAGAAATCCCCAATCACATGTTCCTCTGTTTTAAAGAGACCGGTGTTGTCTCCAGAGGCTATTCTGTATCTGATGTCCCACTCGGGGTCTGTCTTGTAAATACCCATTTTGGCGTAGCTCTCCACGTAGGTCTTGGGGGCTGAATTCTCATAGATGGTGGCATTGTAGAAGAAGTGGGTGAAGTGCAGAGGGGAAGTGCTGCCTTTCTCACAGCTCGCCTTGCGGACCACACAGTGTATCAGGAAAACAGCAAAACTCAGGAAGTGCCTCCTGATAGTGACTTCCATGGTGTGGTGTCTCCTTGGGTCCTGCAGGTGTCAAAGAAAGAACATTGATAATTTTTCTTAAGCCCAGTGTGTTAAAGTCCCCATGGGCTCAGCCTCACCTCCCTGCTCTTTCTACCCCAACGTCTGCTGATGCGGTTGCTAGCTCAGCTCTTCTTCCTTTCTGTCCCAGTGAGAGACCTGTCCTTCCCCATTCCCATGCTGGTTCAGATCCATTCACTTTCTGTCCTTCAGTTTTTGATCTTGTAGAGGGCAAAATGTGAAAAGCCACGTGAAATGCTCCGATCAGGCTGATTCCTATTCTGCAAACGCTCTCTCCCTCCCTTCATTCTGCTTTCTCCCTAGTCAAAGAGCATATTTGAACCCTCCACCTCTGATTCAAACCTCACTTCTGTTTTTTTTCTCCATCCTCCCTTCTCCATCTTAACTTCTCTCTCCATACAAGTTCTTGCAAAATACTTTCAAGAGTCAAAAACAAACTGTGACTTGATGTCTTTCCTCATGGCTTGTCTTCCCTTTCCTCTCCCTCTCCTACAGCAATCTGTTCTCCTTCCCCTGCAGAGATGCCCTGCTATGTTGTGCAAATTCCCTCTGAATGGCCAGCTCTACAGATTTTTGGAAGTTTTAGCTCAGGTCCTGGTCAAGTTGTGTCCCAGTTATTGCAAAGTTCTTCTAATATGAAAGTCTGACCCTGGCTGCCTCCTCTGTGTTGCTTGAAAGAGCAGATTTATAGCAAGACACTTTGACCATGTCACCTTCCTCCTTTGAGTAATCTCTCTGGTTCCTCCCTTCTCACAGCAGAGCCCCAGGGT
>NW_010144568.1:44807-83306 GCF_000699245.1 Pterocles gutturalis
CCATGACCACCCGCCATCAACTTCCTTCTCTAACAGCTCCTGAACATCTGGGGCTCTGCGATTTAGCTTTGTGAACATGGTGCATCAAAGAAGGAGCTGCGGAGCACATACGTGATTAACAAGGATGTAACTTTATTAGCGAGCTTTGCAGAGCTTGTTAAAGGATCAAGGCCTGTTCTTTTCAAAAGCTAAGTGCGTGCTGCTGTGTGTGCATTTAGGGGTTGAAACCAGGGATAAGCTAAATATAGGTGCATATATTTCCTCTAGATATCCCAGGAGATCTTTATCTAGAACTGTTTCTTCCTCTTTTAAATTTAAATTATATATCAAGTACCTGCCAGTCATTTGGCACATTCCTAATTTAAACAGGGAAGACTTGTTTTTCCAGACACTTTTTCAGGACTCATCTCTTTAAAAGGCAGAACTAGTTCAATTTATAAGTCAAGTCAAATGTTAGGAACAAATTATCGGAGTCTAACTAACATTGTGTGTCATATTCGCTCACTGAGATCGCTAATTACCAATAAATACAAAACTGTAAAATTGATACTTCCTTCAAATCACTTTTTCCTTGGTAAACAGATGCCAGTCACCCAGCAATTTCCCTGCTGTGGTCATTCTGTTTTGAAACAAATGGTCTGAAGACGAATTGCAGCCTAGGTCACTAGGAAGTGAAACTCACTGAATTTGCAGAGAGGCCAACACAATTTGGATTTGCTGTAACTGACAAAATTTACATATTTTAAAATTATATAATTTCACTTGTAGTTCTAAATGCACAGAAAATGAAAGCAAATCTTGGAGGACATAGCTAGGTGATCCAGAAAGGCATGTGGTTCCTTCTGAGAAGTTGAAAGCCATGTTCTTAAAAACTCTGCTTGTTACTTAACAGTGCTTGAGAGCTTTGCAGCATGTAGAGACTTGCCTAGAGCTGCTCCCTTCCAGCATTTTCAACTGCTGGACCTGCGAAGTAGATGTAGGCATGCTGCGTGCGCGTGTGTCTGCTAGGACTGTGGAGCAGGAAAAGTCACATACAACCCAGAGTAGAATAAGAGAGCAGAATGAAACAGCAACAAACACCAGTGCTATTCCATGAAGAGCAGAATTAATGAAGCCAATCGCTTTGTATCTGGGCTAATTGACTTTTTAATTGAATTGTACTGAAATGGCAATATGAACTCATCTCTTATAAGACATCAGAGAACCCACAAGGCAGAGACGTTATGAACTCCACAACCACAAGAAAAGCTGGAGCTAGAGCACATACCTTCTCGGGCACCAGCAATACAATAAGGGAGGATAACCTTGAGCAAGGAGTGGGTTTTCTGGCGTTTAGCAAGGTGCAAACTTTCTTATGAATCTCTCCTGGAATGTCCTTAACCTCACTCTTGCCTGTACATTTCCTGACATCTAAGAAGGGCTTCACTTATGTTGGTGTTTTTTCCTCTGTGGGGGCATTAGCAGGGTTTTACTCCTCTGTCCAGCTAATTATTTTGCAAAACCTGTCATGACCTCATATTTCTGAGAGCTTTGCTCTCAATTACAAGCTGGGCTGAAAGCAATCAACGGCTTCAGCAGTTATTATGAGGGATGGAGAGTACGCACATGAGGCATGAGGCAGAAACCTCATTTCCTCTGGAAATGAACTGAAGCATCGAAAGGCACAGCCAAAACGTACGGAGAATTTTCTAGGAGGCATGGCTACCAGCTTTTGTGCTCTAATACTTTCTCTTTGTGGCAGGACCCATGCCCAGCGCCTCAACATTAGCACAAAGAGCCCATCGTGTCCCCTGACAGCAACTGCCTGTGCTCTGAGATGTGCTATTTCATCACCTTTATTACTGCACGTGCATCTGCTTGCACAGTTTCTGTACTGATATTGCTGGGAAATCCTATTGTTTGTGTAGTTCCACATAAGCCCATGTTTGTCCTCTCTTAGTTTATCATTTGGTAAAAGAAGGAGATGCAGAGGGCTGGTGACACTAGTGTCCTTCAAGAGTTGGCTTATTCCAGTTGAGTGTCCTGAGGCTCCCAGGAGAGCTGTGTACAATGTAAAAATGCCATAAAATCAATTTACTAGCACTTAAAATCCCAGAGGGAAGTGGGAGCTGGGCCGTCAAGGAGGGGCAGTGCTGCTGAGCTCAAGGGTCCTTGCAATGGAGTTTGAGGATCTCCATGTTGAAACTGGGTGAAATCAACTGTGCCTGCAACAGATTTTCCCTGTAGATTAGGAGAAATATTTTTCCTGTTTTTCTAAGCTGTGCTACCCTATGTCCTTGTGCTGACAGTAATTAGTGTATGAACCATGGGACGCATGGCAAGGGCCATACCCGCCCCAGTGCTGCCAGATCAGCTGCAAGCATTAAACACTGAAACACCCTCACCTGCCTCTGGTCCCTCATCTCATGGGATCAATTATTTCTACTTCTGGAAGCTCTCTGACTCTCTTTCACAGCTCCCCTGGGCACAGATGGCCTCCTAGAGCTGGTGGCACATGGGGAGGCAGATGTGCTGGAGAAAGCCCCTCGGTGGGATGGAGCAAGGAAGGTAAGGCACGCTCCCAACTGAAGGGAAATACCAGGGCATCATTATGTGGTGATTCAGCCTCCTCTCCTAATCACCAGAGAGCCTTGAGGGGCTTCGCCCTCAGCCCTGTAGATGCAAACTCCCTGCAGAGCGAGTAAACACTTGGTGTATCTCTAATCAGAGCCTAAGCGTGCATCTAAATTTAACATCCAAATTGTGATCGTCTGTCAAAGACATGCCCAAATCTGTTGGTTTGAAATGAAGGAACAAAGACGGTGCTGAGGTTCAAAGTGTGTGCGTGGGGAGGCTGTAGAGATGGGTGATTTGGGGGGATCGGTGCAGGGCACAGCTACTCTGGCCGGCTTTGGGGGAATGGCTGGGACATGGCCCCGGGGGTCCTCCCGGGGGTCTCCTGTGATGTGCGGCTGCTGTGTTCATCAGCCATACCGCAGAAAAGTGCTGCAGCCTGCCAGGAAGCAGGTGTGGCTGTAGCCCCACCTTTCAATTCCCTTCAAGAGGAGCATTTAAAAGCAATAAAAACCCAAAACACAAAACAAGGTGAGTGCTGAGTGCACGAAGAGCAGCATTCCCCTCTCTGGCTGTGGTGGGGGCTTGGCCCAAATTTTTGAGATCAGAAGATTAGAGAAAAATCATTTTTTTTGTCGGGAAAATAAGGACAACTCTTTTGCTGCTCTTTTGCCAGCATGCATCCCAAAATCTCTTTCTTCCTCCTTCTTTGTCTCTCTCTCCCCTTACTCCCCTCCTTTCTCTCTGTTTCTCCCTTTCTTTACTACAAAAAAGAGTCTCCTCCCTGAAAAGACCATCCCTAAGCACATCAAACTCTTTGTTGGAGGCTATAACCACTAAGAACTGCAGGGGAGAAGGGAGATGCACTTGGTCGTTCAAATAATCAACAATGGGGCAGTTTAATGGTGGGTTTGAATTTCAACAGTCATTGGGGAAGAGAGACAGAGAGTAAAGAAAATAAACCTTATAAGCTGGTAGGTGGGAAAGTGAATGAGAGTTGGGACTGTCCTCTCCTGGCTTAGGTGGTAGCTGAGCAGAAAGGGTTCTGCTACAGCTGGGGCGATATCCTTACAGCCACCTGCTAAATAGGACCAATGAGAGAGCAGTCCCTGGGTTTTAATGTTGGAAAATCATGGATTTAAAAGTATATTTCTTGTACAGGTGTTGAGCCAAGTCTGTGGGATGCTTTGATTCCCAGCGCTGAAATAACCTGTGTGCATGCCATGAGGGGGCTGGGCTACTTGGTTAATGTTTGCCCTCTCCTCTGCCACAGCAATGCTGATGGGAATGAGATACTTTTCCATTTGGTGCCTTGCTCAGTTTTGGTGAGTTCCCTGCCATTCGCTCACAAAGCCTGGCTTGCGGGGTTTGAATTCTGTGGGGAGACAGGTATTTTTTTAAACTGTTTTCTTGGACTTTGAAAAACAAACAAACCCATCCTTTCCCGAGCCATGGCACAGAGAAGTTCCCATGGTCTCGGCAGCATTTCTCTGAATGGGATGCTGAATCTGGGCTAGCAGCTAGTGCTGTCCTTGTAGAATCCTGCTCCTGCATTTGATTGTGCAGTCTCTGCTTGGTTTTGCAGCAAAGCAGAAGAAATACATCCTGGAGGTACTACACAAAGCCAGAAAACTAATCAAAAAAGCCCCTGAAGTTACGGTGTTTCCTTCCCCAATGTATCGCGGGGTTTTCCAGTGCCTGTGGATGGTTTTCGAAGGGCTGATGTTCACAGGACTGTGTTTTGCACCAGCCTGCTTGGGGGTTGTGTTCATGTGGGTACAACTTTTTGCTGGACTTGCAGATTCCACCAGGGCGCAGCCAGGCTGTTCCTTCCCCATCTGATCTTTCCAATCTCTGAATGACTTGGATAGACCTTTGGAAATTGTTTCCAGATTGCTAGACTGCCTGGAGCAAGGCGGCTGATCGTTTAAAACCTGGTGCGCGTGCCTTTTACAACCGAGGGCTGCCCTTGCTCAGACTGACCTGTGAAAAGCTGCTTCTGCCACACAGCAAGTGGCCCATGGGCAGTGCCCAGACCCTGCACCATAACAATTTCATGGTTCAGCTTCATTCCTGGTGATAAAGCAGTGGTGTGCTGATGGGGTGGGCTGTACCAGCGGCTGCTGAGCCATAAAGCCACGGGATTAATGAGCGTTATCCTGGTGCATGGAGCAATGACTCTTGCTTGGACCACCCGGCATGATGGGGAGTCACACACTGGTCCCTGATGGAATGGATACAGTCCTACAAGCACCACAGAGATGCTCATCCCTTCATCTACCAGGTGGGCCAGGCAGGTGCATTTACCCTGGGGAGCTTAGGTACCCTGGGGAGCTTGGACCAGCAGCTTCTAAGGGGGGTTGGAGGAACAGAGAGACTCTTGAAGGAGTTTGGGGGAAGCCTGTGAGTCATTGACTTGTTGGGGCAATCTGGGCCCCAGGCTGGTAGACCTGGCGTGGTGCTGGGACATCCTTTTTCACTAGTCAGGCTGCATTGCTGCAGGGGTTGGCAAAAAATGCTTTGTTCTGAGACAGCACTGCCCTCCCTGGGTCTAGTCTGCTGCAGTCAACAGACCTGCAAGGGGTCCTACCGGGACCATCGTTCAGGGCTGACAGCGAGGCAGCGGTGGGATGCTGTCCCTGGAGTGGTGAAGGCAGATGTGCAAGACATGGGTCGGTTGTGCAGGTGAGGAGAGAGTAGGCTGGCCTACATGGGAAGGGTGGCTGGCAAGCGTTTAGTTACTCTGATGTCCAGCTCCTCCTTCCCCCGTACAGCTGGATCCTTTTGCCACCTTTGTCACTGTGACACTTGTTCACAAGCTGGATGCTCAGATCCAGAATGGTTCTAAAGGCACCTTCCTCAGGGACATCTTACTGGGGCATCCTCTCGTCAGCTGCTTGCCTCCAGTGCTCACTCCCTTCCCCCTTGGACATCCACCCATTGCCTCATGGCTCTGTGCCCTGCTGCTCTACCTGCTGCCCTGGTTTGCTCCTGCACAGGAGCAGGCAGGTGCTACCTGTCTTTGACTCCAAGCCATCCTGTATCCATGAGCAAGGCATCACCTGGTACGTGGAGCTGAAGGCTTACTCTTGTCACCTTTCCACCTGCAATGTGCATTTCTGTCCAACGTTCTGTGAGGAACCCAGGGAGAGCCTGATTTTGTACTGCTGCCAGCACCTAAGCCTGCCTCAGATATGTCACATAGTTGAGGTTTTTCTGTCATTGCTGTAAGCCTCCAGGGGCTTGTATGTTAGGCACAGGAGAACTTGAACAGGCTTGAACTCCTTGTAGAGTTATAAGGGTCAGTGATCTTTATCTGTCTTGGCATTGCAACATCATTCTAGAACAAGAGCTAATCATGCATCTCCAGAGCTGTGGAGCCCTCAGTGGGGGTCTGGGGTCGCTGGAGGAGGCCTGGGGAGGTGAGGGTACCTTGCAGTGCCAACTGCCTTGCTGCTGGCTCCTGTCACAGAGAACGTGACATCAGGGAAGTTGACTTGCTTGTGCTGGGGGCAGGGGGAAGCATCCTTATGCAACCTTGAGCAACCTGGTCTAGTGGAAGGTGTCCCTGTCCATAGCAGGGGGTTGGAACTAAATGATCTTTAAGGCCCCTTCCAACCTTAACCATTCTAGGATTCTGTGATTATTCCTAATCCCCTTCCTCTGGTCTCCCCTGAAAAGATCAGATACTTTTCCCTTCTCACCAACTGCTTCCTGCCCTCCCCAATTATTGGCAGCAGGGGGATAAATCCTGCCCATGGTCCAGAAGCTGCCATTGCACAGATAACCATGGAGAGGTTGGGAGGTGCTGGCCATCTCCTTGGCCAAGGATGGCAGCTAGGACAGCCGGGAGGCAGGGAGGGAACAGCAGATCCCACTGGTGGCTCAGATGGGGATGGGGTACCTGTTGCCTGTAATGAAAAGAAACAGCTCTGGGGGCTGGAGACTGGCAGTGCCAGTGGGAAGGGGGCTTGGTAGGAGCTGTTAAACAGGCAGGGTGCAAGGGGCCCAGGGGCTGAGCACTAGGGTGCAGGAGCCCAAACATGTTGGCACAAGAGCCAGCTGCAGCGAGTACTGGCGTGAGCGTGCACTGACCCTGCTGCTGCTGGGACTGTGCACCTCTCCAGGATCCAGCTCCCACAGAGGCTGTTAGTGCCAAGGGCCACATACCTCGGTCATTGCAAACTCACTGGCCCAGCAGGTGTGTCGTGACCATCAGCACAGGCTGAGAGAGTCCACAAGGGATCCTGGGCTCTTTCTTCATTGCTTACTCCTGCCAAAACTCATACTGAGCCTTTCACATTTTCGTCATGCTTGGGATGTGAATTATCTTGCAGTGATAATCATTCCCTTGTCTACAGACTGCTGAGGGAAGCTGGTGTGTGGGACCACATTGCTGGTCCTCCCTGCTACCTTTTGGATCCACTGGCCAGTTTCAGCCAAATTTAACGAGATAGGTAAAGACTTGAAAGGAGTTAAGATTGCACAAGCTTGTGAAAAGCAGCAGGAGAGAGGAGAGAAATCCAAATTAGGACTCCCAGCTGGAAGAAAAGGCTCTAATGTGAGCCCAACCCGATTATTAGACATCAGAGAATCCACACAAGAGAGAGCGCCCCAGGCAACCAAGCTTCATGAATTCTGCTGCTCGCAAAACAGCTGTTTATTTAGGTGCTGCAATGCCTGTGAGATCCTTGCTGGGATCCCAGCACACCAACTCCCATCTGACCCACCAGAGTTGTGAATCCAGACTGGGCTCAGCTCCTAGGCCAGCCTGGACAGAGGTGCAGCTCTGCCTGGTGTTTGAAGGGGCTCTAGCCCTGAGATGTTTGACCTCATGAGTCCTCACCCACACCTTAATCCAACCTGGATATTTGCGACAAGGACACAGGCTAGGTCACCTGAGTGCCAGTAGTCTTCTGCCCTTTCTGCGATTCCCTGTGGGGAACATACATGTTATACTACAATTGCTAAAATTTATTGGGAAGGAGTCCAAGAGCATCTTGGCATGAAGAACTGGGCAAAGGTCCATGTGCCCCTCTGGATGCAGGTGAGGAGCCCTGGCACCCAGCAGGACGTGGACCACTTGGCTTTGCTCTGCCCTGCAGCACAACCTTGGCCACCGTGCCTCCTCCCTCACCTTTTTCTCCCCTACCAGGCAATTCTCATTCACCACAGACCTGTCCCTGCACTGATAAGAAGATCTTCTCATTCCCCTGCCCAGCATCCTGCTGGTCTTTCCCTTCTGGTGCCCGAAGCTGAGCATGGAGAGCAGCTTTCCGCTCTGCCTGCAGCCTCTGCCACTCCGTTGCCATCTGTCTACCTTGTGCTGCTCCTTCCCATCCCTCTCCTGTGTTTGGAGGCAGCATAAGGACACAGAGGACAGAGAATTAATGAGATGATCAGGGTGTGATCTTCCCTTTGTAAAAGGATGACTGGCTGGGATGCCAGTAGCTGTGCCACAGAAATTCCCCGCAGCAGGCATTTGTTGAATACAAACAGATATCTGCAAGCTGATAGAAAAACTTCAGTTCCCAGCCTGCCCCTGGGAAACCTCCCTAGAGCAGCCCACCTTCTCTGCTGCGTCCACAGTGCCATGCCAACTGATGCAAAGCCAGCCCCTGGCCTGAGGAGCTCAGGGTTTCTCTGGAGAAAAGATTAACCCCTGAGACAGGCATGTTTGCCCAGGCTGCTCTCATTGCCGCAGCATGTCCTTGTCAGGGTGCTACCTCCCACTGCGGACCATCTGCTGGGAACACTTTTCTGAAAGCTCCCACCATTGCAGCACCTCTGCAGAGCAGGCAGCTGTGCATGGATGCCGGGCACGCAATGTCCCTGTCAACCTGAGCCATACAGAGGATTTATTCGTGGAATAACCAGCCTGTCCTGGGCCGCCTGAGTCACAGCATCTATGACCCGGTCAGCCCAACATAAGAACCTCAGGATGGCCGCCCTTGGCCATCTCTCTATAATCTCTCTCCCAAAATGGCCAAATGATTGCTTAGTGGAGGAGCACAAGGAACAAGGCATGTATAACGTGCTCTTTCTGCTTTCCAGCATCAGTGCAAGCACGCAGTTGCTCTTGGGCTGTTGCATTTAACAACCTCCACTGGAGCTCTCCATCCCAAATGGATCGAAACCTTGCTTGAAGCCGGGTACACTTTTGGCCTCTGCAATATCCTGTGGCAATGTGTTCCAGAATTTAATTGTACCCTCTGTGTGGAAAAAAACATGCTTCCTTTGGTTTGTTTCAAACCTGCTACTTGTTCATGCTACTCCCTGCAGCTCCTTCTTCCAGGAATTAGGAAAAAGGTTTTTTTGCTAATAAACCAGTACCTACACCATTGCTATGGAAAAAGCGTGGTTGAGAGAAAAATTGCTTGCTCAGCAAATCTGCTTGCTAATAGACAATGAAGCATCGGTGTTGCCAGCACAGTTTTTTTTAAAAAAAAAAAAAAAAAGAGCTGAGGGTATTTAATCCTTTTATGCTTGCACATGGTGCAGAAGCAAGCCCACTACTGCTCAAGGTGCAGCTGCACTCGTATACTCCACACGTGGCAAAAAACAAAGTGAGGTCTGCAGAGCAGGGAATGCCATTTCTGTAGCATGGAGGTAGCTGGAATGATCGTCTAGGACTTGCCTTGGAGCAGTTGGCAGGAGCGTAGGATGCAAAATGCATTAGTTTCTAACAGATGTTTGATTCCAGGTGTTATGCCTCCTTTGAACTCCCCCTTCGTACATGAATGATGCTTGTTTGTTTGGAGGACTGGGAGACGCGCTGGTTTCTGAGAACGTTAGGATTTTAAACACGTTCATGGTGCGAGCTGTAGCTAAGGGGAAGGCTCAGGAGAGGAGCAGATCCTGCTGCGCTCTCCCCTCGGCGGGCAGCTCACTTTTGCAACATTACGGAGCATGTTAGAGCACAAGCAACAAGCAGACGGGGAGAAGCAGAGGGACTGAAGTCCCTGTCTGGGTTAGAAACCGCTTGGCTGCTCAGACCCTCAGGAACCCCAACCCCTTATCAGACAGGCGGATGTCCCTGAACTGTTCCCGATAAGGTGAGGTGCGCGGTGCGTTAGGAGATGATAAGGGTACACAATACCCAGTCCGGTGATTTTGCCTCCCCAAATACCGAGACAGCCCTGCCTTCCTCAGGAGCCCGATACAGACTGTTTGCTTTCTGTCCCGAGGCTCCGATAACCTGCCGGGTCTCTCTAGCTGACAGCCTGGAGAACCGTGGCAGCTCCCTATAAACCCCATGCCTGATTTTTGCCCCCTTTACCCCGCTGAGTGCCAGAGCAGAGGATGCAGTGGGCTCTGTGCCCTCCTCCTGGGATCCAGGGCACCACGGGCAAAGCGGGAGCCCCAGCAAAGGCTGCCCAGCTCCAGCCACCGCACAGCCCATGTTTCCACAAATCTTGGAAACTCTCAGCCCTTGGCAGCAGCAAACCCAAGTGAGCGCCAGCTTACACATCTTGGAAACTCTCAGCCCTTGTCAGCAGCAGCAAACCCAAGTGAGCGCCAGCTTTTCCTAAGAGTTTTGTCCAATGCAACCTCTGTCGTGTGACAGCTGATCTTTGCCCCTCTGGAGTGCTGCACTCCACCGAGTCTGCCTGTAATTCCCCTGGGAGGCTGATAGCTGATAACCGCTGTTTGGAAGAGCCTCGCTTGCTCCAAGTGCCCAGGCCTCCCTCCCTGTGTTTTCACCTCTTTTCTCTTTCACCTCTTTTCTCAGCGCCGCACTCGTACAGGGGAAATGATTCCTGCACACCCTGAACTGGGATTTGCTCTGGGATTTCATCTTATTTTTCCATCAGGCACCTGATAGTGAACAAAGTTGCATCGATGCAAACAGACGTTGACCTGTGTGCTCCTATGCGAAGTGGGGATGGGGGCTCTCGCTTCAGCTCCCCAGCTCTGCTCCCCACCGTGGAGGGGGACCAGGGCAGGCAAAGAGCTCTTGCCTGGCCATACAGGGTGGCAGGGCTGGGAAATAGCACCATGCCTGCCCTCAGGGATCCCCAAGGCACAGCCAAGTTTGAGCTGACAATGGAAGTGACTCAATGGGGAACACAGAGACAATTTGGAGCGGTACCGCCTCGCCCCGGTTAGTGAGGTTGTATACGGCCAACAACCGAGTCTACAGCCAGACGCCATCGCTGCTCCTGCAGCAGCACATCCATTTACTCCAGCACTAGCATGCTCCCTGCAGGTATCCTGCCCTGTGCAGACACCTGGAGCGCTCCTCTGCTCCCTCACCCACCTTGCTCAGCACCATGGCTTTTGCATTTGTTACCCGGAGCCCACCTGCTTGCACTGGCTGCAGACTGCTAAAGTTTCCCAGCTGAGACCAGATGCAAACTCTGTGCAAACACAGCCAAAACTTTTCCTGGCTCCTTCCATAACCCCTCATGCTAGGGCTGCCAGAAGGGAGGAAAAGGTGAAAGGCTCTACCTTCGCACCCCAAATCCCTATCTTTAGGACAAGGCTGTTTCCAGCAAAAGTTACTCACATGCAAAAACAGTTTCATGACTAAATCTCTGCATCCTCCATGCCTTCCTCCATCCATGCTGTACAGACTGCTCCCTGAGTCATTTCACCTTCCCACACCAGCGAGCAGCGTGCCTTACCTGTTGCAACAGGAGAGAGACCTCTCCTGAAGTTTACTGCCTCTCTGCCCTCACCGCTGAAAATCCTCTCCCGTAGCAGCACCTTGCTGGCTGCCGGGGGTCCATGGTGCTTGCAGATCAGAGGAGAGGGATGGGAGAAATTCCTGCAAGAAGAGGTTTTTCTGGCTGAAACTCCGGCAGCGCAGGTTGAGAGCAGCGAGGGAGAAAGTTGCAGGAGGTGGAACTCCCTCGCTGAAGAGCCAGCCCTTCCGTGACGGACTGGAGGAGGAGGAAGAGGAGCGGCATCACCCGCTCCCTTGCTGGAGAAGTGCACTTGTGTGTGTGCGTGTGTGTGTCAGAGCTGGGCAAGGACCCAAGCCTTAGAGCCAAATAATTGCAGAGCTTTTTACTGTTAGAATAACTAGTATTGCCATGAAATCCAGGACCTTAACTGCAAAGGGTGGAATATGTCAGGTAAATCCCTCCAACACACCTGAAAAACCCAAAGATTGTTTTTTAACTAGCTGCCAGGTGGGTGTTGCAAAGAGGGATGGGGAGAAGGGGGTGGGGGAAACCTGAATCTGCCCTCAAAGCAGCTGCGTGCGGAGAGGCACTTTGAAGGTTGTTGTTGTTTGTGTTGGGGGAGCCCCCAGAAACCCCAGCTGCTGCCAACAAGCCCCGGGGTGCTCAGGGCTGTACAGGCAGGGGATGAAAAGGTGGTGGTCCCTGTCCTGAAAAGGCAGGAGGCAGGAGAGGGAGGCAGCGAGGAGAAACGGCAGCACAGGGAGACCAAATGTACTGGACCTTTAGGGGATTTTTTTGGCAAGAAAGAGCATCTCAGCTCTGGGGGTGTTGTTCAGGGCTGGACTGAGGGGAAGGGACATGGACCCTTCTGTGGGTGTTCCTTGTCACATTGGTTAAAGCATGGGTGGGCTGTGGGTTGCTTCAGTCCTCTTTGTCCCAGTCCCGTTCCCCCTCCCCTCCTCCTCTTCCTCTCTACTCTCCGTAAATGCTAATGTACCCCCTTTAGATTGCTGTGGGGTTTGAACAGACACTGGGGTAGGTCTCAGTGTGGGAAATCAATGTTTAGCTTCAGGTGAAATTTTTCCCCCCTGTGGTGTGTTTTTGCAAAGGAAATGACCAGAAAGCTTTCTGTACAGTTTTAGGAAAACAAAAACAAGTAAACAATATGTAAACTGGACAATTTTAACTTTAAACTGTCTGAATAGGGGCCTAACTGCTCCTTTTGAGGCTCCATGCAGGGGACAATGATGGAAATGAGCACAGGAGCAGGTAGAGGAGAGAGACAAGACCCTATTAGCATCCTGTTTGAGGAGGAATGGTAGGTGCAAACTTGGACCTTACGACTCACCAGCAGATCCCCCAGGAGAGCAGGTTATGAATTGTCCAGCCACACATACAGCTTTGACTGGAACTTGTCTCAAACTAGACACCGTTGAATTAAAACACAGGACACAAATCCATGGGGAAAATCCATGTGATCACATGGTGCAAATAAAAACAGATGTGAAGAGGTTGACCCATGATGATCAGCTCCTCTTCTTAAAGATGTCTCATGAGAAGAGGCCAGGTGATCAGTCAGCAGTGGCAATGGGAGGTGCATTTGGGAGGAATGAAAGGAAGAGTTCCTTCTTGCAGCTGCATCTCTCACAGCCGTGGAAGGCAAGAAAATCAGGTATTGGTGGCTAGATTTCAACGGGGCTGAGGCAGTGCTCGGAACAATACTTGTGTTATATTTAGACATATCAAGGTACAAGTAAGCAAACCTCTGGCTTCAGGGCATCAGCTGATTGCTACAAGAACCAGCATTTCCCTGTGTTTGGAGCCTTTCACAACTGGCCAGATGCCTTGCTCCTTTCTCCTGCATCTGGAACAGTGGGTAACCCTGCAGATGTGGGATGTGGGGACACGGTCTCCTCTGCTGTAGCAAGGCGTGAACTCTCAGTTAGCAAGGCCAGCAGTGCTGGTCTTCAGCAAAGCAAGAGACCATCACGCCACCCACAAGACAGCTCTCCTTTTTGCACTGTCTCATTGCTCTTCCAGGGGGTTACAGATGCTCTCTTTCAGTCCCTTTTCTTTGCTGTGCTTTGCTGATTAAATGCTGTTTGAGGAAGCTGGTGCTCATGGAAGAGCCATATATCAGGCAGATCCTGCAGAAAGGTTGGGCATAAACTAGGGGTGGTTATTACCTGATCCCCTTACAAAACATGAACAAATGCTCAGCGAATGCAAAAGCTGCTGACGACTCACCTGGTTGCCAGCAGTTTGGTGACACGGTCTTCCTTTCCACAGCAGTGGCAGAGCACAGTACCAGTCTTGTTGGCTGCAGGGGGCTGCAAGGGACTTAGTTTCAGTTCTCAGAGGAGACTTTTCTCCCTGGCTATGGAGCAAAGAAACATCATATTAGCCAAACAGGTGTAGCTGGAAAAAAAAATGGGCTTCTTGGGGACATGAGTGAAGGATGACTATATTGTCCAAAAGGCTGTCTGTGGTTCCAAATGTACCAGGTGTTTTAATAAGAAATATTGCCTTTCCTAATTAAATCACAGCATCAGGGTGAGCAGCACTCTATCTATGGAGAAGAGACCCCCAAATCCTCAGATTATGGCTGGCTAGGACACTGAGATGGACTCTTTCCTTCCATACAAAGGCAAACATGGACTCTTAGAGCCCATTTGGATCGGTTACTCTTCCAGTGATCCAGGAAGGGAAAGAAGAACAGGAGAACTTCTCCTGAGGTCCATTTAACTCTCTATTGGTGGTGTGTGAGAGCCTGGGACTGGTGAAAACTGTCTTGTTCTGCCTCCTCATCTCTCCTACTCAACTTGAAGTCAGGCTGGGTTGGGAAGAAAAGTGTTGGGTTTGTCCCAAACAGCAACTTCTCCTCCTGCAGAAAGGGGTGGGTTTCAGAATTACCTGTGGTTGCAAGCAGAGAGGATTGGCCTGGCTGGGGAAGCCGTGCCAGGGGGAAAGAAAGAAGGAAAACAGAGCCGTGCGTGATGCCTGGCTTTGCCCTGAGTGCAGCTTCACACCGCTCAGACAGTCAATCAAACAAACCAACAAAAGCTGGTGTCAACGTCACATCCCGCTGCCGGGATCTCGCCCCATCAGATGCAACGGGTCCTTTTCCAGGGTGCGAGGAATGTCAGAGCTCCATCACTTGGCTGGCAAGGGCGCTCCTTTCTCCCTAATCCCAGGGAGAGATTTCATTTCCTGGTTCCTCCCAAGATCTCCATTTGATAAAGCCAAGACGTTGTGCTGTGGGTTAGCTGCATGCAAAGAGTTTTCCAGAGAAGCAGCATGTTCAGGCTAGGGTAGGGAAATCACCATGGGCCTCTCTGGACCAACAAGAAACACGTATAGGGGCCTCGCTGCCAATGGCTGTGGCTACTCACTGCCCTGGGGACCAACTCTGCCTGCCTCCTGGACACATGCTTGCAGGCCCATCTTCCAGCTCATCCTCCGAAACACGTGCCCTTCCTGGCCCTCACTTGCAGCTGGCCCCACTGGAGTGTTGCCTCCATGGACCTGGAGGTCAGGGCAGTGCTCCTGAGATGTGGCACTGGGGTGTTTCTCCAAACCCTCCTGCCCATGGCTGGTGCAACCCCCTTTGTCATCCCTCCTGAGGGTCTGGCACTCTTTAAGCCATCCGAGGGACCAAACTGCTCCAGCTGTTGTGGTGGGGGTGGGCAGCCAGCCGTGGTGGGCCCTTCCCAAGCGGTCCCAGGCCCCATAGCTCTTCCATGGTGCCTGGCCTGATTTACCAGGCCACCTCCAAATCTACAGCAAATGTCCGCTCGCTGTTTGTGCCGGGATCTGATGAGCCCTGAGGCAGAGCTGAGGCAGGCGGAGAGTTACCTCCCTCAGGGACAAACAACTTTTGTTTCCCCTTTGCAGAAAGGAGAGCTGGTCTGTGGGTCTGGCCTTTGAGCCTCAGCATCTGCTGTGCTGAAATGCGCTGTGGGTATGTTTGCACGGGAGCGTGCAGGGACTTGCAAGGGAAGGGGCGATTATCTGCCTGGAACAACAGCCGCATTTTCCCCAACAAGCGGGAGCGTGTGTGCTGGGGGAGGGGAAGATCCAGCCCTGTGCAGGAATCGGCTCCTTGTGCTTGTGTGTTCACCGCACCTCCTTGACCAGCACTGACAATAACCCTCCACGAAGCTGCTCCCAGGAGTCAGGATTGTTCCCGTGGAGCTGCAACACACCACACGGCTCCCTGCTGGGTACAGCACGTGGGGAGCAAGGCGGGTGCTGTCTGTGGAGAGGGACAGGAGGGTTGCATCTCTCTTATCTTCTTGAAGCCTCCCAAGGGCACCGGGTGGATCCATTTCTCCCTTTGCAGCAGACCCTCCGAGTGGTACCCAGAGACTCCGAACTGCATCTCTGTGCACAAACCTGATTCTCACTCTGAGACTCACCCAGAATTTCCTTAGAGCAGCTCCAGGTTACCCTGGCCTGAGGTCCCAGAAGAGTCCATTAATAGGTGGGTTTGACTCAGGCCACTCATCATGCTTAATTTTGGGGATAGAGGCTGGTGCGATGGAAACAAATGCATTAACAGCATTGGTCAACCACTCCTTCTGACCTCTCCAGCATCCAGTGCAGGCTCCACTAAGACATCTTTGGCTTTTGAGGCTGAATGCTGGCTAGTCCCTGTCCTTACACATGCAGAGGGGCATCATCACAAAGCTCGTGCTGGAATCAGGCCCTCCACCCCGTATGGTGTTGCACAGGGCTATCGCATGAGAGAGACCAAACACAATGGATTGCGAAGGGTGAATTGGACTGGAATCCAAGTCTCTTCAGGCCCTTTGTGGGGTCATCACCACCGCTGTGCCGTGCTCTCCTCATTGGCCTCCCCACCAAGGACAGTGCACACTGATTCCTACAGGGCACTGCTGACAAATCCCTTGTCCCTTTAAAAGAGATGAAGTCATCTGCCGATGAAGCCATCTGGCACCAGGACAGAGTCAGAAGCTCAGCGCAACAGAAGGCTGGGATGCCAGCCCGCAGAGGGGATGTCATCACTCTACAGACATATGGGACCCTGATGGGACAGGGCGAGATGCTGTGCAAGAGCCCATGAGAAGGTTTGGTGTTGCAGGGAAGGCAACAAAGACCTGCGGGCAGAGAGTACCGGAGTATGCTATGGTCCTGCTTCCATCCTCCATGCCAAGTGGAGCCCCATCGGGAGACAGGAGCTGGGCACTGTTCTGCTGGGAGGGCACAGGCTGGACCACAGCTCTCGTCATGGGATGAGCTAGCGAGCCAGCGTGTCTCCTCCTCCCCCTCCATCCGTCTGCACAGAGGCATTAGCTCATCTCAAGCCAATCGGTCTGCACCGTGTGCCGGATGGCTGATCTCATCCTTGGCTGGGGTGGCGGTGACTGAATCCGGAGCGGTGTGTGACTGTGGTCTCCACAGGGCAGCCATCGGGGCAGTGCAGTGAGAGGAGACACCATGTCCCTGCGAGACACGGGGAAGTGACCTCAAGCAAAACTGCCCACCAGACCTGAGCATGCTGGGGGATGAGGCAAAGTCCTTGTCGGCTTGCCCAGGGAACAGCCTCTCACTTCCAGACCTGGCAGAAGGTTTCTCTCTCAATTTCTGAGTTAGTGTCACTGGCCGTACATTCCCCGAGTGCCTACATAGCCGGTGCCTCTTGTATCACAGGCTCCTTAACCCTCCTAGCTTCATTAGCTAAGGAGCTGGTGCTCTTCACAAGATTTCACTGGGTCATGCTATTGTCCACCAGCAATGTCTCATGCCACCGTAAGTCTTTCTGAAGTCACTGCACTGGAACCCCTTCTCCCTGCCATGCAGTGCAAGGCATGGTGACTTCCAGCCAAGGCAGGGCCCTGGCAAGTCCCTCTTCATGGCCTCGGTGCTGAGGAAGGAGCTGCGGTGGATGGATTAATGCAGACATGCCTTTCCATCATCCTGGCTGAGAAACCAAGCTTCAGCTTGGTGTTTGTGCAGAAGAAAGAGGCTGGTGGGGTGGCAGTGAAGAAGGGTAGAGGGGAGACCATGGGAAATGGTTGGGTCTTTACTGGGGGGTGGGGAAAGAAGACAGCAAGTTAATTTTTCTGAAGAGTAGAGCAGGGACAAGAGGTTGAATTACAAACCCAGAAGTTCAGGTGTCTGTCCAAGGGAATGAGCTGTTTCCAGAAGATGCCTCTCTCCCCTCACGGGTCCCACAAAACTAGCTTAGACTGGATGTTTGAGTCCCACGCACTGGATGGCACGTTGGGGATGGCACGGGCGCAGGGAGGTCAGGTGTGGGCAGAGCAGGGGACTGCCCGCTCCCGTGCTTCGCTCAGAGGTCTCCATTTTGCCCGGCTCAAGCAGAAACCCTTTCAAAGTGCAGGTTAATTTTGAAATAGGGAAATAACTTGTGTTCTGGTCTGGCCTGAAAAATCCTGGACCGACAAGTCTTTTACCGAGGAAGGACCACTCCTCTCCTGCTTTGTCTTGCTTTGGGAAAAAAATTCTGTCCCACTCCGGCCCAGATGCTTTGTACGCTCTTCTCCTTTGCGTAGCATCCTGTAAACATTTCTCTGTTAATCAGTTGCCTCAACCCCAGATTTTCCTGCTCGCCTTTCAGGTCCTCACTGTCTACCACTTCTCCTTCAGCTTGGTGCTGAGACCTGATGCCCAGCCATGCCTGGCGGAGACGCCAGCCTGGAACTTCATTGCTCCAAGGGCATTATAAAGAGGTGCCATTGTGCAATGGAGCCTTGTATCAGGAATACAATCCACGTGATGATTATCTCTACACCATCCTCTCTGAACCAGAGGAGCCTGAGCCAACAGAAAAATTTAGAGCTAAACAGCTCTTGTTTACAGGAAGCCAGAGCACAGTGTCTGGGCTTGTACCAGTGCAGCAGGAGATGTTGCTATTGTCTCAGACTGCAAAATGTTGATGGATGGCGTGTCCCTGAGATTTCCCAGGGATGTTGTGGGAGCAATTGCCCTAATTTCTGAAGCATCTTGCACAGCAGCCCAAGGGGAAAAGTGTTTGCTTTGGCTGAACTGGACAATCAAGTAAGGGTCATCAGCTTTATTGACTGTTAAGTTTGGCCATGATCACTGCGGGCTTTGCAACACATGCAGCACTCTTTGTGAGTCGGTATGGAGAAAGGCAGGGTCTCAGACATGTTGAAAAGGGCGATAGCCACCAACGGACACAGTACCAGCATCCCAAATGTCCATGGAGTTGTACTGCTGAACAAATCCACTGTCCAAACTCCCACCGATTTCTCACAGGGTATCAAAGGAGAGGAGCCAAATTTCTCTCCCAACAGTGAAGCTGCTTTTCTAGGAGTATTATTACCTTCCTTCTGAGTTTACAAACCCATGGTCCTACAGGCAAAAAGCTGGTGGTCTGCTCTGCAGAAATGGATAAAGAGCATCATCTCCAAGGCTTGTCCTGCTCTGGGACAAGGCAACAAACAACCAAGAGAAAATCAGAATGGCTGGCTGCCATCCAGATGTGAGGGAGGGCTTGCCCACATCTGGCAGGGAGTGTTTCACAATGGGAGCAGCTTTCCTCAGCCCTTGGCACACAGCTGGGGGTGGCTGTTGCACCCACAAACAGGATGGTCCAGTTCCCGTGGAGGCAGAAGATCTGTTTGGCCAGTTCAATGAGTCAGAGAACATTTACCAAAACCTTTTTGTATCAGGAAATGTGTTTTGATGAAAAGAGGAAGAAGTTAAAAATTAAAAGAAGAGTGAAAAAATGGGAGAAACGTGAATTACAGAGTCATTGCCCCAACCCAAACAGCAAATCTTAGTGCTGAGGGACACCATCCAGCCCAGCCGGGACAGTCTGTTTGGGATTCACCTGCGACCCACTGCCTGCTTTCAAGTGAGCCACACGTGCCATGGAGTTACAGGTAAGACTTTGTCCATCTTTGACACACTTTGCCCAAGTCCTCAGGGAAATGTCCAAGAGGCTTCCCCTTGGACTTGACCTGCTGTTTTTTATCAGTCCTGGGCTCCTTCCCATCATTGCTGGGGTGGGGGGTTAACAACATCTGTAAGGCTGACAGTCTTCTTGCTAAAACACTTGTGATAAGAGCAGAAGGAGCAGGGCACGTGTAGGTGTTGACCTGGGCCCAGGACATCTCCCAGAAGTCTGTCATCTTCCAGTGCCTGCATCCTCCAAGGGAGGTGGGGGGATCTGTTGACCTTCCTTTTCATTGGTGGGGAAACTGAGGCACAGAGATGTTCAGCTATACTTACAAATATTTTAAGCCAGACAGGGATTAGGTGGGTGAGGGGGAGCAGAGGAATGGAGAAGGGGCCTGAGGACTAGGAGGCTTGGTGGGGCCAGAAGATACAGGCTATCAAAGGGCTGCCTTGGGAAGGCAAGCCTGCCCACCCTCCTTTGCGGAATCACATCCTCTGTTTCGTCAGGGTTGGCAAAGGTGCTTATCTTGTCCCCCTGTCCAGAAGATCCTTCCCCAGTGAGCTGGGCAGAAGGAACCAATGCAGCCACTGGAGATGAAAGCTTTGCTTGAGATGCTGATTCTGCCCCGAGGTCATGGTACCCTCTGAATTCCCCCAGAAAGGAGGTTTCTCCCTTTTCTGCTATGGAAGGGTTCTTCACTGTTGATGCTGGGTTGGGGCTTTTGCTCTGAAGCAGCTTTGAGTCTCCACCCTTCCCTCATCCCCCTGTCTCGTGCAGTTCGGGCATAGCGTGAGCAAGAGGAAGGGTCGACCTTCATTGGAATAAATATGAGAGGCAGGCTGCCAGAAAGACAAACAGAAAGAGGGCTGGGTGAGAGGTGTGGAGAATCCCTAAAGCTGAAGGGCTTTGCATTAATTATCATATTAAGTGTCTGAATGGTAAAAATACCCATCTCCATTTTCATGCGTGTTCACTTTAAAAAAACATAAAAATCCTGCTTAATTGCTCCACTTAATTCATTAAAGGATTATAGCGAAGACTAAAGCAAAAAAGTGAAATATGATGGGTGGTTCTGGCATCCTGCTCCAAACCATCCACGAGTGTTTTGGGGGGAGCACAGGGCGCAAACGTGACTCCTCCACCTGGCGCTCCTGCTCCATTCCCAGCAGAGTGAATGAACCCTGGTGCCCAGGAGCTTGAGCAGCCTCCACCACTGGGACCGATGGGTATCGGCAGCGCAGTCCCAGGCACTCTTCCTTGCTCAACAGATGCAAAACCTCCCCAGCACTTTGACAGGACTGAGTCCTTTGCGGGAAGCTTTGCTGAGACCTCAAGACACTCTCGCACCTCTTCACTTGGCTGCACATTTGACAGATGCTTCTGACCCATTGACAGTAGCCAGTACCAAGCCAAAACCAGGTTTTTGGTGGTTTTTTTTTTGTTTGTTTGTTTTGTTTTGTTTTTTTTAATAACAGAGCTGAAATGCTGCAGCAGGAGGCAATGTTTATTTTTGCAGAATGTCCTCTGTATTCATTTGCATTGAGCTTTAAAAGTAAACCTAGGAGCCTGGTTTATCTCTCAGGCCCATTTTTATTTGAGTTTCCAGAGTTCAGAGGTCAGGCTGATGCATGCAGTGCTGGTGTGGGTCTGCCTGCATCACCCCTGGGCAACGACTGTGCTGGCAGAGAAAGGGTTAAGGGAAATGGTGCTGGTGGCTGGTGCAGGAGGGGGGGTTTTCTCCCTGATAAAGGGGAGGGGAGCAGCTGGCAGCAGGTTAAGGGCAGGAGAGGGGATTGTCCATCATTTCCCTGGGAGTGTTTTGGTGTGCGGGAAGCCAGGCTGGAGCAGTGGCTTTGGAGCGGATGGATGAGGGTAAGTCCACTTTGGTGGGACTAGCTGTCCTGAGGAGTGGAGGAAAGTGCTGCTGTGAGCAGGGGGTGTGGGGGATCTCACAGGGCAAAAAGAAATCGGAATGGAGCTCTGCAGCTGGAGCATGTGTGTGAAACCAGCTCTAAGCTATTGCCTAGTCCTGGAGAAGGCTGGTGGCTGAACAGCCCTGAGGGACTGTGTCTGGGGGTGAGGCGCTTGGGATGCTGTTGTGGGGCCCCTGAAATAAGCTCACACCCCCCTGAGTAGTTTATTTGCTGAAAAGAGGTGGACGTTGCCTTCTGTCCTGCTCCTTGTGGCTCAGCAAAGGGCTCGGTTGCAGGAAGGGAGCCTGTGCACCAGGTCAGGACAGCGTGGCAGTCCTTGGGGCGGGTTTCCTGTGCTGCCCAGAGAGCATCACCTTCCCAAACTGCGCTCCTGCAGAGCCTGAGGTCACCATTTCAGCACTGCCTCTTCCCAGCTGCCAGCATGCCCGCAGCCAAGATGGGCTGAGGAGGGAGAATGAGGTATTGCAACCTGTTCCCTCCAGCGATGACGGCATGCACGTGGCTCCTGGGCTATAGCAGGGGCTGTTCGGGAGCCAGGGTTTGGGCTGAAAGGGGGGCAGAGCATCTGCTGCTCTGGGGTGCCCTCAAACTGATGTGCAACACCTGGAGCAGCTGGCTGGGCACAGGCAAGGCTCAGCCCCTCAGCAGAGCATCCTGCGTTCAGCAGAGCATCCTGCGTTCAGCCAACTGGCTTTCACCCCCTTCTTTCTTAGATTGTCCCTCTCTGATCTTATCACTGACTGCAGGTGGTAGCAGGTGCCTTGCAAAAAAGCCAGATTGAAGCTACAGGCTTGTGCATGTGTGAGAGGGGGAAGCAACAAATCGTCCTTGAAACAATGTCCCTTTTCAGAGCCTTGGCTCCTTGCAGGAATAATCGGTCCTCCCTGGGCAGCTCAGCCTGACCGCAGCTCTGCCTAATCCTGCCCAAACCAGAGTAAATCTGTGATCGTTAAGGTGGGGGGTGATGTGAGATGCTTCTGCAGCCCATTGGGGAGCTCCTGTGGGTTGTTGTGGCTCCAGGGGAGGCTGGGAGGAAAGGGCAGGTGATGTGTTTGTGTGGGCAGGCACATCTGTACGGGCAGGCAGGGGTGGGTCATGCTCTGCTCCTAGCACAGCCCCTGTGGGGAATGCTGAGGGATGATGAGGGTGGGGATTGGGGTTCAAAAAGGAGTCACCCTCAATGGTCATCCCTTGCTGGGTGGAAAGAAGACGGACTACTTGTTTGTGGGACAATTATGCTACCCCAGAGTTGGAATCAAGGCAGAGACCCTGACCTTGGTGTGGTGCAGCAGCTGGTTGCAAACAGCCCTGTGCCCTGGGCGTAGCTATTGTCTGCAGAACAGCTGTCCTCACTTGCAGGTGGAAAATCAGGACTGTTCAAAAATTTTCAGGGTCTGAATAACCTTGTTTCCTCCGAGTTGAGGAAGAGGCAGCATGAATGTGCTCTCTGGAGCTGTTTGCAATAGTGCTGCTCAGATTACAGGGAGGGGGGGTGTGTGCGTGCAGAGATTTAATTTCAGGAGTTGTCAGCAATGCATGTTCACTGAGGACTTCTTTTTGCAAGTGAATCTTGTGCTGTTTTGGATGTAATATTCATTGTTTGAAATGCCCTCCTGGAGTTTTTCCCCTACCAACTTTTATCTCTCTCCGCCATCATAAATATCGTCTCATTTTCTCTTTCAAATGGGTCCTGGAATGAATGCTGTGGGCTATCTTGTACCCCAGACTGGGGAATTCAGATTTTATTTGCAACATGCCAGGGAATTTTATTTTCCAGTAACGACTTGTGCTGTAATTGTGAACTTCCTCTTACAACAGAGATCTACCTCCCTGCTTCCCTGGTGAACGCTCACTTTGGGAATGGAGGCTGGCGCAGTGCTGGTGTTGTTCAGTGGGTTTTCTATAGCCTCCTTGAAATTCTCAAGAGTTTTAGCAAAGCTGCTGCAGGAGGGCAGGGACTTGGTCACCTTTTGCTGCACAACATCTGGAGGGGGAGATGCAGGAAGGGCCATTGCAGCTGGACCTGCCCTGCAGGGAGGGTGGAGGGAAGGGGAGTCCCATCTTACCTTCTGCCTTCCATCCCCAGATCCTGTTTTCCACTTCCTTTGCCTCCTTTCAGCAAGCTCTGACCCATAGCCTGGCACCAGGTCACCCCCTCTTAATTGGGCATCAGAGCCAAGCTCCCAACTACAGCACTGGCAGGGAGAGCAGTGCTGCCCTGTCGCCCTCCTTGAGTGCTGCCAAGGGCTGATGGCTGCAGCTGGGACAGGAGAGGAGAATTTACTCACCCTGCTCCTTACAGACCCCAGGGTGATGAAAGTTGGTGTTTAAAGGCAGCGAGATAGGGCTGGGGAGGGGATTAAAGGCACCCTGCCTGCTGGTTGGCGATGCCAAGCGCAGGGCTCTGCTCTCCGAGGCGATGCTCAGCCCTGCACATCTCGCCCTCCCAGCCCTGCTCGCGGTTCTCTCTGACCGCAGTGCCGGCTCCAGACCTGCTGCTCCCAGCACTGCTCCCTGGGGCGGGAAAAAGCTCTGGGCTGTGCTGAGAACAGCCATCCCTGTGCCACCAACCCCTTCTCCTGCAGCGGGGTTCACAGGGAGGTGAGGTGACTGTGTCCCCTGGCATTGGGGGGCTCTTTGGCCCCTCCTGGGGGCACGCAGCACCCCAGTGTGCTGCTTCCAGGGACAGAGCTGCAGAAATTGCATTACCATGAAAATGCAGCTTGCGCTGCCTGGTGTGGAGCAGCCTCTGTTCCCACGGACTCATTTACCTGCTTGGAAGTGGAAAGTGTTCAGTACCTGGCAGGCTCTGCTGAGCTAATTAATTTATTTAATAACGATGCTTAGCTGCTCTCCAGGTCTAGCTGCTTTGCATCCCAAAGGGGGATGACTTTTTTTTTTAAGAAATTCCCAGTGGAATTGTTCCTCGTTTATTTATATAGATAGATAGTAGTATTTTTTGTTTGTTCTCAGTTTTGTACAGCACCTTGCACAATAGGGCTCTGTCTCTGTACCTCTGCTGACATGCTGGTGTCATACACACGAGCACTCCCACCGCTCTGGGGACACTCCTGCTCAAGTGCTCCATGGATACTGTGGGCTCTGCCCTCTGGGAGAATAAGTCCTAGGGCCCCATGAACCAGAGGAGCTGCAACTTGAGCTAATGATCCAGCCTAATGAACCTGCAGTCTTCCAAGGACTGCAGTCACTAGAGGGAGACAGGGGAGCCCCTGCTGCCTGCCTGGGTGTGAATGATTCATGGGCACCCTGTTTTCCTGCCTCTGCAGTCCCTGGGAAGATATCCAGCTGGCTTGGAGGGGTGTGGGAGGATGCCCTGCCAGCTCTCCATCATGATTGTTGTCATCTCAACATCGATGCTCCCAGCCGACACCTTCCCCTCAGCTGCAGCTGGCTGGAGATAGGACCAGGCTGTGCCCCAGACTAGGGATGTGTGTTTCCTAGCAGGGATTAGGAAAGTCTTGTCACTTTACCAGGAACCTCTGCTCATTTTTTCTGCTGTCTGTGGCAAAGCTGTTGGGACAGTTAACTTCAGGGACCTTGTGTCTTGTTGCAACACCAAATGCAAATGCTGATCAAGGCTGTCTTTCCTTCGGGGACAAGCAAGAAAAGATGGGTGTAGGAAAAAGTCAGTTATGCTGCAGGGCAGGCAACTGGAACTCCCCAAAGCAGTGCCCATGGAGACATCTGTGCTCTGGGGACACCGGTTCACTGCTGGGGCATGGGTGCAGGTCTTGCCCTTGCTGCTTCAGGGACCAGGGAGGGAAGGAGAGGAAGAACGTGCCATGGGTTGGTTTGTTGCTGTCTGGTGTTGGTGCATCTCTGCCAGAGCCTGGCTCCATGGCAGGGTTCAGCAAAATGCACCCTGGCATGATCCAGCCTAAACTTCAGGTGACCATCCTGTTCCTGTGGGGCCTTCTGTGGGTAGATCCTGTCCTGAAAGAGAAGAAAAAGCTCCCAGCACTGTGGTTGCAGGGGGATTTTTTCTGCTTGAGCTCAGACAGAACTGGGATGCACCATCCTCGTCAGTGTAACGAGGTGCCCCTCGGTCCCAGGGCAGGCTTGCTCACCCCATGTCATTCGCCATGCTTTCTCACCACCCTGAACAAGTTTGCTTTCCTCTCTGGTGTGTTTCCGTGATTTGCAACCTCGGTTTGTGCCCTGGCGGGTTGCTCTGCTCCTCGTGTTCCCAATTCCTGCCCCAAATTGCATTTTTCTCTGTCAGTGAGTCACGCATTGTGCTGTTGCAATACTTGCCTTGCTGTGACCTCTGTGGGAGCCGTGTCCCTGCATGCAGGAGCTCATCCGGGGCGCAGTGATTCAGCTCGGATCAGAGGCCTTGCACCTCTTCCCTCTGCCCAGCTGTGTGTATCCAAGAAAGCATTTCTGCCCGGTGGGGAGTGAATCAGCCAGGAGTGGCTCACCCAGCCCTGCCTGCCGTGAGCAGGAAGGGGAACAGGAGGAGAGGAGAAGGGGAACGCAGCTGGGAATTCACTGGCAGAGAAACCTTCCTGCTGCTCTTGGGACCAAGGCTGCTTTGTAACACAACGCTCGGGGTTTTGGGCTGCAGAGGAAGAAGAATCAAGTGGAGGTGTAGCATCTGTTTGCTCTTGTATAGGCTTGAGGACACCCCAGCATCCGTCCTCCCAGAGCAGAGAGCAGCCGGTGCCTGCCCTGCTCTGGCTGCATGGGCTGCAGCTTGTCTCCAGCCCGGTGCCTTGTTCTCTGCTGATGCTTCAGGCAAGCTGGGGCATGGCCACTGCGGAGAGGATGTCCGCTTTGTCATGCGTTGAGCTGGTGCTGGGCTGATCTCTCTGCTGATTCCCACAGCCGCTCTCCGGAGCTGGAGGCTGGGGATTTTTCCAAGGAGGGGAGCTGGTATGGGGCCATCCTGCCTGCTCGGCTGTCACCTCTGGCAGGCAGTGGGTGGCATTGCGAGTGGAAGGAGAGAGCTGTCATTGTGTTCCTTCTGCTGTATTATTTAATTTGCCATGGCCTGTATTTGCTGTACACTGGCCCAGAGCAGTTAAGGGCATCTAATTTAAGAACTACCAGAATAAATATAAGTTGTGGCAATGACACCAGTTTTAAAAGAAAGCCACTTGGTGAGTCTTCCCCTTTGACTTGTCTGTTTTAGTACACTCTGTAGCATGGTAAGCATTACTCACTTGGAGCAAAATTGTTTTTGCACCACAGGGTCCTGGCAGAAGGGAGTGGGGAACTGAGGGTGAGGTTGCTTTGGGCTCCCCAAAAAGCTAATATGATGGATGAGTCTGACCATGCATTTGGATAGGATTTGTAAAAAATGTCCCTATCAGGTCAGAGCAGCCTTATGGCCAGTAATCAAACGTCCTTCTGCCTCAGGAGCACTTGGAGAAAGGGCAGGCCCAGTGCATGGGCCCAGGACCGCAGTCAGCCTGCCTGTGGGCTGCCCCACGTGGGGCTGTGCTCCAGTGTGCGTCCTGGGCTCCGTGCGTGGCTGTGGGTCTGGCTTATGTTGTCCAATGGGAATATCGGCCAGGATCGCTGGGCCTCGCTGTTGGCTCCATTAGTCAGCCTGAGGAGTGACCCAGATGACAACAAAGCTGTGGCTGATCTAGAAACAGGTCTCTTAAGGACAGCGTTGATGCTCTTGCCTGTCTGTCCCCACCCTGTGTCACACCAGACTCAGCTCATTGCCTTCGCTTTCGAGATCCATCATGGCTTATCCCACCTGGCCAAGCACCCCTTTTTTGATACCCAGCAATGGGCTGTTGCCTCCTGGCCTTGGGAAGAAGGCTCCCAACCTCCTCCCAGGCAGATGTGTGCACATGGATGCAGCTGGTGCTGAGGCATGCCAGGATGAGGGCTGAGAGGTGCTGTGGTGATGCACATGATCAATAACCGCAGGGGATGAACCTCAGATACACATCTCTGGGGCAAGGGACCCGCAACTCGTGTACTTCTGGCCCAGGAATCAAGTGTCCCAATAAAGTCACTGCCCTGAACACTAAATGATAAATCTGACACTGGCAGGTGTGGGTAGGGAATTTCCTGCAAGCTGCTGACTATAAACATGGACATTAATATTATTCTGAGAGGATCTTATTCATGATTTATTAGACCTGTGTGGAACAGGCCCATAGGAGGCATGGAATAAACCGGGTGAAACCCTGAAATGCCCTTGAGCCAGTTCAGCCCCTGCTACTGCAGCGAGGGCGATGGGAGCCTGCAGGGAGGCTTTCCGTGGGCATGTCATGGTGCTGGACAGGATGGGGGCTGCAGTCTGCTGGCAGGACCTGGGATTAAGGGAGGGTGCGAGGGAGAGAGTTGCAAGGAGCTTGGTCCTTCCCAGGACCCAAAATGTCCAGGCTGCGGCAGGGTGCAGCGTTGTGCCCCGCACTGCTGAGGGAGGACGGGGGGCGGGCAGGCAGGCAGGAGGCATGTTGCTGCAGTTCTGTTACCACATCCAAAATTATCATTCGTATAAACACAGTGAGCAAGCAAACCTCAGGACAAACCGGGACTCGTCTGGGGGAAGCGGGAAAAGGCAGGAGCCACCAGGCAAGGGGGGAGCAGGGTTGTACAGGGGGGCCTGATCCTTCAGGCGATGGGCTCCCAATTTAACCCATCTTGCCTGACTGTGCTCTGAGGCTGCTGGACGCTGTTGCAATGATCACACAATGTGTCTGAGTTTCCCCTGGTGCAGTTTAGAAAGGGATGATGTGGATGTAAAGGAGACAGGGGTACCTGGGGAGCAGCTCCCCTGTACTGCTGTAGAAACTTCTCCTTAGCCCCCAGCAATTATCCAGCAGCAATTATCTCCTGTGGGTGCCACCCAGGGCGAAGCTCTTACTGTGTTTTATTTCCCAGACATCTAACGACTTGCCTGAAGAAAGCTCGGCTGTGCAAGCCTGCATTACCTCGCTCAGTGCATGGGTACCAGGGTTTGTGCCTGGCTGACCTGTGTGCGGATGGGCGCCAGCAATCGGGCTCTGCAGAGGGCACTGGGGCAGCAAAGGCATCACCTGCCTGGGGTCTGCACTCTAGGCTGAGGTTTTAAGCCTAGGCCTGTGTGCTGGCGTAAGTTATCATTCTCACCCACCCACCTCCTCCAGGCTCTGGTGGGACTCTTCTGTCCATGATTGTGTAGGGAGGGTCTGGCTCCATGGGGTCCAGTGCTGCACTAAAAAAATGGATGTTGTGCCCCATGACTGCCCCAGTTGGGCTGAGGGTGGAGGTTCGCCGCTGAGATTGAGGAGAGGTCAGCAGGTATTCGGTGGCTTTTAACAGGGAATTAACCTAAGTGCTTATAGACCAGGGCTCTGGAGGGGGTGTCTGTGCTTCAGGTGGCTGAGCTGACCACAGGGGTTATTCTGCCTTCTGAGGGGTTTTCCCTGGTACCTGCAGAGCATTGCCTTTCTGTTGCATTTTCTTGCTGATAGTTTATTTTAATGCAAAGTAAATAATTCTGGGGACATGTTAACATGGAAAGGAAAGGAGGACAAAAGTTGAAGTTTGTTCTCATGATAAATCAGGTACCCTGCGAGGGTCATGTGCATCCTCAGAGCACAAGGTTGTTCCTCACCACCAGTGTCTGAACTTGTCGTTGGCAAGGAGGTAAATGCCGTCTTTATTGGACATGTGTCTGTGCTGCTGGCAAACTGCTTGAACATACTGCATATCAAATCACAGGGTTAAAGTCCTTGAAATGAGGACTTGAAATAAGCAGCAGGGGAAGAGGAACTGAGAAATAACCAGTTCCTTGACTGACGATGGGAAACGCAGCCTCCTGGTTAGCTTCAGCACAGGCTTTGCAGCCATGTAGGCAGGCAGGTGGATGGTTGAGATCTTCTAATACCTCTTGGCCAATACTGACACGGTTTGCTGTATGTGCGCATAGGATGACTGTGAGAAGCCTAAATATTGGGCAATAGTTTGCTGTTATACAAATCGCACAGACGTTGCACAACCAGGGAGGGGTAATTCTTCAGGTGTCCCAGTGCCTCGGCTGTGGCTCTGCTCAGTCCCACTCAAGCAATGCTGTGGGAGCACAAGGCAGGGCACACAGTGCTCCTTAAGGTCGTGCCTTGTTCTAGGCGCAGGGGACAGATCCTGCACCCTGTCTCTCTTGCACTGCTGTCCCAGGCAGAAGGGAAGGGTGTGCCTGGCTGTGTGACACGGCTGGTGGAGGTGCCTGTCCTTTGTCCCTCAGCCACCCCTTGTCCCTTCATTTAGCATCAGTGGGAGTTGTGCAAGGGCACAGGAGCTGTGGCTGTCCCATCAGCAGACATAGGACTGCTCTCAGATAAGCTCGGGGGCAAGTTTTTAATCTAGTTTTAAGTCTGGAGAACCTCATGCATACAGCCCCAGGGCGCAAGGAGCCCAGATTGGCTGCTGCTGGGAACACACCCCATCCTGTCAATGCACTTTGGCTCTGCTGCTGCTGGGTAGTCTGGCAACGCGAGGTGTTCAGATGTGGATCAGCATTGTCCGATCCTTAAACAGGCCTGGATTGCTATTATTGTCCTCCTAATATTCCCTAAGCTGGTTATAGAGGAAATTCTACTTCAGACACTACTGTGTGCTCCCTGCCAGTCCTTAGCACAGTCCATCACAATACCAGTTTCAGCAACATGCAGGATCCCCAAATGAATAGAAAATTATGGGGCATATCTTAGGCACTCAAAGGATTTCCCTCTGCAAAAACAGAACTTTGTGTTAATGGGAGAAATTATAAAGGGATTGGGAGTGAAGGCACCTCCACGGCAGAAAGGGCTGTACGTGAAAGTGCGGTGGAGCTGGAATCTGTGCCTGTGTGGGCACCTGTGCCAGCTCCCTGCAATGGGGTGCAGGCAAGCCCGGGGGTGTCCAGAGCTGGAAGAGGCAGAGCTGAGTGCCCTGGTTTTGTAAAGTTTTCTCTGTGCCCTTGGGAGCTGGAGATCAGCCTTTGCAGCTCTGGGGTGGGTGGAAAGCTGGGACCCGTGAGGCATTGCTGACTGTCACTGAACCCTCAGGCGGGGGAAAGAGCCGTCAGCCCCCCACTTATTTTGCCTGCATCCTCGAGGGGCCTGATTCAGAGCTGCTTTAAACCACTAAGCCTGAGGGGCTTAAGGTGGACAGAAACTACCTGCTGGGGTACACCCCCGTCCAGGTGCTTGGTGACTGTACTGGGCATGCACTGAGGATCTGGTTATGAGTCCTGGGAAGCAGGACATCTGTCACCCAGCACACAAGGGGGACATTTGCTTCTTGGCTACAGGATTTGAAATTATTCTGCACTTTGTTTGCTGGCAGAACAGGAGAATACGTGGATCCTCACGAGCTCTGATATCTCTGATTTATCTCCTTCCTCTAAATGCCTGAGATCATTAAGGACAGGGAGAAGAAGCCTCTTATCTGACTGCCAGCAGCACTGAAAGGGCCCTCTATATTACACTGTGGTTTATAATTTCCAAAGTATTTCTGTCCAGATTTACCAGAGGACAGAAAGGTTGTAGGGAACGCCGAAACAACAGCAGCATGGACACAGCTTGCTCTTGCTCATACAGACAGGGATTCACAAGGCAATTAGAACATGGGCTTTCAGCAGGCACGTGAGCACCAGATGGACAAATACCCTGTAAACTCTTAATGTGGATGGTCAAAGCCTTTTTGTGCTGTGGAGTTATGCATGTATGGGCTGTGTAATCAGAGTGTAAAGGCAAAGTGGCAGCAGGTGGTGGCACAGAAGAGTTGATCTTTCCAAGTGTGCAAGGAAGCTTTTATTCTTCGGGAGATGTGGACCTGTGTGAGGCTCAGGAGACAGTGAACTGAAGGTGAGGGAAAGCCTCCTCTCTGCCAGGGCCTTTGAGAGGTGATTCTGAAGGCAGAGTTAATTCCAAGGGAAAGAACATGGGTGTTTGGGTGGTTTCAGGATCAAGGGATTGCCTTCAAAGCTGGTTGGGCATCATGTGTTAACGTAGGGTAGGTGGTGTAAATAAAAAAAGTGACCTGGAAAATACACCAGGACTTCACATCACTGCTTTCTCTTCTGCTGGGCAGCCAGCTTGCAGAGGCTCAAGCATCTTCTGCTGGTTGGCAGGGGAACAGTACAGGTGCAAGGGTATGACACCAATGGTGGAGAAAGCAACACCAAGGTTGTGCATATACAGAACTGAGTGTGTTTAGGTACATGGAGTAAATACATGAGCACGCACGTATGTCAAAACATCTTTGTAAGGTGCTAAAGCAGAAGTTTATGCAGAATGTGTTTGTGTGGAAATACATCTTGAGTTAGTAAACAGCAGTTTGCGCTCTTCTCCATGTATGTGCATGATGCCTTTCATGGCATGGTATGAACATGACTAAGGGGGAGGACTCCTGCTAATCGAGATGAGAAAAGATATGGAAGCACATAAAAGGGGGAGATTATACATTCTTGTAAAGCCTTCAAAGATAAATTCATGCACTGGTATACAAATATGCGGGGTGGGGGGAAGAGATGTACCCAAACACATCAACAGAGAATTATACCCACGGAGAGATGAGCAGTCCCCCTCTCTTTTTGGATGTACACTTAGTACTTTTGTGATAATAATTAAAGCCCTGTTTGGGTGTTGACTTGCGATTTACTGCAGTTTTATAAATCTTTCAGCAATTTGAAATCTGCAGGGAACAAAGGTATTGCAAAGGTTTGGAACAGAAACAAAGAGAAGAAGCTGCACCATGTTCAGCAGAGGGTACCTTGGGCTCTCTGGGAAGAGTGACTGATCATCAGGGAGAGCAGGAGGGTCCCACAGGGTTTTACAGCCCAGGAGACAAAAAGCTGTTGCCTGTGGACCCCAATTCCTCCCACTGAAGGGAGGCACCCATCTCAGGTACTTCGGTCCTCCAGCTGGCTCTTACAGTTACAGAAGGGGATCTTGGGCAGGCGGATCCCTCTCCAAAGGGTCAGAGCTTTTCTAATGGCTCCACACCTTCCTGGAGAGCTTGAAGATGGGAGGGATGTACTTGGGCCTGGACAGCCACCTGTGAGGTAGGCAGTGTTCCCAGAAGCTGTGGGTGGAGGTGGGCAGGGAGTGCAGTTGAAAGCAGACAGAAGGAGGGCAGAGGTGGTTTTTGGGGTGGAACTGGGAAGGGAAATGGAGCCAGTGAGAGTGACAAGAGAAATGGAGTGAAAAGTAATTAGGTGGGATGTGCAAAATGGGTGGCTGTGGCAAGAGGCACTGGAACAGAGAAGAAAAACAGAGAATGTGGGACAGAGCCTGGAAGGAAGAGCTAGAGGTCTGGAGGACTGGATGGAGACAGAGAGAAGGGGGGGAAAAAAAGAGGTCACAAGGATTCAGAAAGAACAAAGAAGAGGAAGAACAAGTGTGAGAGGCAGGTGGGCAAGGGCCAGGAAGGCTCCACTCCCCCATAGTGCATCCCTGCTGTGGGGTGCGCCCAGGTGGCTGATCAGGGAGGGATCTTCTCCCAACCAGTCTGAACCTCTGACCCGCTGGCAGTGGGATCATTGCAATGGGTGTTTATGGACATGGACAAACCACATCTCTTCCGTACCCTTTCTGTGACCCTGGCAGGGTGCTCTCACTCCCTGCTTCCAGGAGGTCAGCAGGCTGTGTCAGCAAGCAAAAGTTTGAGGGCTTGGTCTAAAGCAGAGCTGTGGCTGTGGTGTGATGTAGGCTGGGTGGCCATCGTAAGACCGGGATGGCTCCTAAGTTTCTTCAACAGCAGTTAAAGCTCCTCTTTGGAAAACACAGCTTGTTGGCAGACAGGCATGATCTTGGGGGCAGGATGGGACTGAGGTGAGAAATTAGAACAGTGCATGGTGTGCAGGGAAGATCAGGGCTGAGAAGGGACATCCTGAGGACAGCTGGCTTCACAAGTGATGTGGTACCTCATCATGGTCTCATTGATGTGCTACCGCCTGAGCAGGTAACAGGTGTCTTACTGATAGTCCCCCAGCTAAGGAAAGAAGGGGTGACAGGGACAGTACCTGTGGTGCAGAACAGCACCCGGCTCTGAGTGATGGCCAAGCTGCCCTGCCACCATGAGGGAAATGGAGAAGGGACAATGCAGGAGTGGGACTGTTGCAGAGATACACGATCTGCCTCTAACCCAGCAGTATCTCTCACATCATGCATGCAAATCCAGTCCTTGTCAGTCAAACCTCTTGCTTGTGCCGCCCTCTTTGGGGTTTGTTTTTGCTATTCCAACACTGGACTGGTTTCCTTCTACTCTTTGGCCAGCTTGCCTGATGTCCAGTTAGTGTTTGGTGGTACAGTGGCTCTGTCACAGTGGTGACAGCAGTCCTGACTATTCCTGCCAAGAAATCAAAGCTGAAGAACGTGGAGGTGGAGGTGTTGGTAGGACCGAGGGGTGGAGAGGCACCACAGACCATCTGCAGAGAGCATGGGGTTGTCTGTGCAGGCGACAGTGAACATCATGATTTTCCCAGTGGAAGTGGTAATTTCTGGCTTCCTTTCTGTGATGAGATCATCCATTGGATTCCCACCAAGAAATCAGCTCTCCCTCCTGCAAACGGTTCAACCCTGCTGAGGGCATCTGTGCTGGTTATCACTGTAGATGAGGCTCCAAGAACGCCAAGGGGCTGATTCTTTAGAGAATTGAAGCCTGGCCACTTGTAGGTGGATAAGAAGTAAATAAAAGGATGAAGAATTTGGTCAATCAGTGCCTCCCTGTGCTGGAATGACCCTTGTCTTCACCAGTGTCAGGAGAAATGGGAGGCACTGGAAATGAGCAACAGGAGCAAAACTGGAAATGAGTAAAACTCAGTGGGAGGTTTTGAATTTTTTTTTTTTTCCAAATGATCACCTGTGTGATTGTCATTTCACCATTTCCAAAGCAGCACATGACTTAATTCTGGGTTCTGCAAGGAAGAAAAATTTTTTGTCAGGTACTTCTGATCCCCTAAATAATCTACAAGAAATCCACCCATCTATTCTGAGGCAACTCAGGATCAAACTAAAAGTACTTGGATGAGAGCTCTGACTCCACAGCTAATCCCATTGCTGGAGTGCCTGCATATAAATGACTCTGGTGGGCAGCTGAGACCCTTTGAATTGTGCTTCAACTTTCCTTGCTCCTCTCCAGGTTTGTAGAGAGAGGTCACAGGTAGCCTTGTGGTAGGAGAAAGTTCCAAGAGATTGGTGCCTTCTCCTTCCCCTCACCTGTGGCTGAGAGGGGAAGGAGAAGCTGATGGGGCCAGGAGAATGAAGACTGATATTAGCCTGTGGGTGAGCAATGGGCTTGCCAAAGAGGTGGGAAGCAGAGCCTCCTGTTTAGCTCTGAGGGAAGGTTGACTTCACTCCAGAGAGACAGAGTAGAGCTGGGGTGGCTGCTGGCTGTGGTGCATCCCTGGTGATTTAGATCTGGAGATACGGGGGAGGTTGCTCCCGGAAACCCCAGGAGAGAGAGAGCCAGAAAATCCCTTCCAGCATTTCCTGGGAAGCCTTGTGGGCTCTGGAGAAGACAGGTTGGGAAAGGGGCAGGAGAGATGGGTGTCTAGCCCCACAGAGCCTGGCGCACTTGAAGAAGCTCTCCAGCCCTGTGCAGAGAGTGGTCTTGGGGCAGCTGCCTCCCTGAGCCCCTGGGGCTGGCTCAGCAGGACGGGAAGGAGACAGGAGAGGGTGTGCAGAAACGGGCATGGGCTATGGTTGGCTGCAGGGTTTGGACAGATGAGTACAGTAGGTACAGAGGCACCCCCAGGGCTGTGGCTCAGCCCAGCTCCTGTTTTCTGTGGGGCTGATGGGGGGGTGCTTGTGGGTTGCCATGGGGCTGGTGTGGAGCTGGGAAGAGTCGCAACCACCTGGACTCAGCTTTAGTCTGGTGTGGTAAGTGGGGTGGAAGGGGCTGTGCAAGGATGAGCTGAGCTCAGGGAGAAGCAACAGAGGGAGCAGAATGAGGAAGGAGAAGAGGAAACTTGTCAGTGTCTGAGATAGTTAACTTTTTTCATAGTAGCTAGTGTGAGGCTGTGTGTTGGATTTGTGCTGAGAAGGTGGCTGACAACATACTGAAGTTTATAGTTGTTGCCAGGACAGTCAAGGGCTTTTCAGCCTCTCTGCTGTGCCAGTGTCTGCAGGTGCAGGAGAAGCTGGGAGGGAGCACAGCCCCAGTTACTAGCCTAGGATTCAATCTTAGGTTTAGGATTGAGACCCAAATTGGCCAATGGTCTATCCCGTATCATGCACATCTTGCCCAGTATATAGATGAGGATCTGTCTGGAAGTGCTCTCTCTTGCTCTGGGTTGTCTCCCTCTGGGTTGCCCCCCTCTGAGTCATCTCGGTCTCTCGGACACTCGGGCTCTTATCTCTGTTCTGGGATTGCAGCTTCGGGACTCTCCCTGCTCCAGAATCATTAGCCAGGAAAGGGCTGAGCCTTGGTCATGGGGTGGTGAGCAGTATCACTGTGTATCATTCATTTGTATACTTGTATATATTACTATTATTACAATCATTATTATTATTTCCAATATTATTGTAGTTATTAAATTGTTTTTATCTCAACCCAGGAGTCTTTCCCCCATCCCCGGGAGGGGGGAGGGTGAGTGAGCCGTGTTGAGTTTTGCTGCCAGCTAAGGGTAAAACTACAACAGTCAGACAAGAAATCCTGTTTGTGTGTGTGTTAAGCACAGCTCTGCCATGCAGTCTCCATTCTGTCTGCACAGAAGGGGAGGATCTTTGCTCTCCCACCTGGAAGAAAAGAGACATTCACAAAGAAGCAACTGCAGGGATGCCAAGGCAGGTTCATTCATTCTTTTTGCGGATCCTTTGGCACCCTTGTGGAAGGAACCTTTTGCAGCAAGGGTCTTGCCTCATCCCCACCTCATTCCCTCTGCCCCTGTGCCTGCCAGGCAGAGCTGATCCCTCGCTGGCTCCTCCTGCATCTGCTCACAAGCCACCTCAGCCGGGGCTGGGTTGGGAACCCAGACCTCTCCCAGCTTTGGCAGCCCAAGGCTGGCCTTTCCCCAGCTATTCAACCATTCCTCCTCTCCCCAGCGGAACGTGCCTCGACACCTTTGCCTTGAACCGAATTGCGTTCAAGAGCCTGGGTTTGCCCACACATGTTAAAGGTACAGCTGGAGGCAAAAAGCAGGGGAAGCCAGGCACAGCTCCAGCGCGGAGGAAAAGGGGAGCCATCAGCAGAGCCCAGAGGTCCATGCTTGCACCTAGCCGTGGCTGTGGAAGGGGGGTGACTGCTGGCACAGCAACGTGCACCCCAGCTTCCCATCACAGCTCCTTTCTAGAACATTTCTTCCTCCTCTAACATTTGGTTTTTCAAGCCAGGATTGAGCATCCTTGGGGAGATGAACCATCCAGAGGAGGAGTTGATCTGCCGGGGGTTCATTGCCACTGCATTGCAGCTGCATGGTGGTGACAGGGGTTTGGAGAGGGGTGCAGGGAGCAGGAGAAGGGATGGGCACCGTGGTGTGGGAGTGCTGGCTGAGCCCAGCAGCGCTGGGGGCTGCGGGGGCTGCTTGGCACTCGCTGGTGTGCTCCTCCCCAAAGGGCTTGCCCGTGTGGGCAGCAGCGCGGGCAGGCGTTTGCAGGTGTGAGCTGTGTGTGGAGCACCTTCATCCTTGCCAGATTTTAGGTAGAGAGGCAGCCAAGGAGAGGAGTATGGTCTTCTTCTCCTTCTCTTTTGTTCTTTGCATATGAAGGGAGAATATTATCTTCATGTTCTTTCCAGTCTGTCCAGTGTGCCAGGATCTCCAGAGGAAGTGAGCTTCCATGGCCGGGGGTTGAAGCTTGCCAGTGCTGGCTTGAGAACATCTGTATGTGCAGGCCCTGTGTTATGGTTGTGTGTAAGGGATACGGGCATCTGCCTCTGAGGAGGAGTGAACCAGAGCCCTCCAGATTTCCCCTCTGATTATTACAGCGTGTTTCTTCCTGCCACAGGTAGTTTATCAGATGCCAGCTGCCAGGCTAAGGAGAAGGATGCAAACAAGACATATTAAGTAAAATACTTCAGCATCCAACCTGGATGAGCAAGCTGCAAAGGAAAAGGAAATTATTCCTGTGGAGCAGGATAAAGGCTCACCAAACAGACTGCATGCGGGCAGTGCTCAGAATAGGGAACGGCTCTTTGAAGGGCTTGAAAGGCTGCACCACAGCTAAAACCTGGAGCTAGCTCCCAAGTGAAGAGGGATAATCTGATGGTAGATAAGGTAAGGATTTCATTAGGGACACAGAGACCAAGAGGAAAAAACAGGAATCCTGCAGGATGCATCCTGCTGCTCAAGCCCAAGCAGACAGGGCATGATTTAGTGCAGAAGAGCAGCAGGACTGGGTCAGACCGAAGGTCTGCCTTGGCTCATACCTGCACCCAACAGCAGAGAGGGAGCATAGCAAATATGGTGATATTTGCCCCAGATATTAACCCAGCTTCCAGCCAGTGTCCAGCTCAGGCACTCCTGAGCCAAAGCAGCTCTTCTGCAGACATTAGTGTTGGGGAGAAAGAGATTTCTGTTTCCAGGAGACCCCTCATTTCATGGGAGGGAAATGCACCATGTGGCTGGTCAGCACTGGCTGCTCATTCTAGGAGTGGTCCTGTGTTGCTTTTACACTCCTCCTGGCTGTGAAATGTCCTAGGGTGGCTGGTACAGTCCCAGCCACGGGGGATTATCCCTCTGGGCATGGTGCTGTGGCTGCCCTGGGCAGGCTGCAGATGGCTGCCATCATGCTGTGGTCAGACTTGGCTTTGTGCTGAGGGAATTTTGCCCCTATAGCTGACAACAGCAAAGTCTCCAAAACCCAGGGAGTAAAGGTGATCAGTGAGGTGTTTGGACAAGAAATTACAAGAGACTTGTCTAGTCTCCTCAGGTCCAACTGAAGTGGTGATCAAAAGGAATATGAAATTAAGAAAAATGTAGGGAACGCACATAAAAATGTGTCCTGGGGCGAGTCATTTCCGAAGAATCATAGAATTGGAGTTTCTGTGATTCTTAGGAGCACAATACTGAGCCTGACAGTAAGTGGGCTTAATTGGGAAATCACCGTGGTTTGTGTGGTAGGCCATGAAATAGAAAGTAATGTAACTTCTCCATGGCCAGTACAGAAACTGGATAGTCCCTGACACATAATTGGCTACTGTGCAGTTACCTTGGCACCAGAGCATCTGGGAGGCAGACCTAGCCTGGCTCCTGTTAGACTTCAGCATCACTGTGCAGCGATGTACTTTTCCGTATGTGTGTACCCTCACTCTGTCTTAGTGCTACCTGGAGGAATGCAATGTTTTTGTGGTTTTATGCCCCATCAAATCGAGTTCAAACTAGCCAGTAGGCTCAAAAGTTAGAGGAAATGGTATTGAGACAGGCAAACTGATCAGCAGAATGCAAAGCCTGGGATTATATATGCCACGTGTCCTTTAGACTAAAAAGTAGTCTCATGCTCCAGAAAGGCTGGGAGGGCTCGGGCACGATGGGATGGCCAAGCATGGTGGGAATACAGCCCTGAAAGGCTGCGTTTTGCGA
>NW_010144569.1:0-7045 GCF_000699245.1 Pterocles gutturalis
CTCTCTTCTCCTCTCTCTTCTCCTCTCTTTCTTCTCCCTGGAGTGTCCCATGGATTTAAGTGAGAGCAAGGCTGTTGTTCAGTGACTTCTCTTGCCTCAGGAGAACCTTAGCGAAAGAGAGGAGGAATATCAGGCAGGTTGATTCAACAGTCTGGCGGGATGAGACACTTCTCACTGGAAAACAGTTGAAGAATTTGGGCTTAAATTTCCTCATTCTGAATGCTTGTCTAGCAGCATCCCTGTAGCATTAGAGACCCCAGCGGGTACCTCTGGGATCCCTCTGCCCCACCAACTGTGGGCAAACATGTTTCAAATCTTAGGGTTAAGGCAGTAAAAGCAGGTCAGGACGAGGTGCTTTGCAGGTTAATGCTACCTTCGTTTATGAAGTAGTGGAGCAAAACCCCAGAGGTCTGAGAAGTCGATAATCTTCATTTCCCCTAATGTTTTCCTTGCCACTGTAAAACCTAGTTCGCATCAATCATAAACAGTTGTGCCGTTTTCCCAGAAGGTCACTGTGCAATGAACATGCAACGTAAACTATTTCTGCATATTAAAATAAAAAAAGAAAGAAAAGGAGATATTTTTCTCTTTGCATGCAATTTTTAAGAAGCGGAGAGCAAAGAGCCATAAAATTTCCTTTTATAGATGTAGAAGACAGCAGCAGAGTGTGCTAAAGTGAGCGAGGAAAACCCAAGGTGACATTTAATTTTAGTGATAATAAGCTATGGCAAAACTCCTCTTATTAAAGACCTAAGGCAAAAATGTTCAGCTGGCGTATTCTGGAGCTGAGACGCTGCAGGGAGCGACGGGAGACAGGGTGAGACACCTTGAGCACGATTCAAAGAGCCAGGCATTAATTTTAGGGATGAAGAATTTGAGCACCTCTGCTAAGCAATAAATGAATAATGCCCGTTGCAGCGAGACGGAGCTGTTCTGCTTCTCGGGTTCGCAGAACAGAAATTCTCCCCTGGATGAGGCAAGGCTCCTGCTCAGGATGGGGCCGGGCTGCAGCCCCAGAACAGAGCCGGCTCCTGCCCCAGCAGCAGATGCGGCTGCGCTGGGCTGCGCTGGCTCCTGCCTGGCTGGTGTGGGGCTGTGCAGCAGGAGGGGAGCAGGGAGCGAGATCAGGCGCTTCCCAATCCGTCTCTGAACCTCTGCCTTATCCAGCTGGATCCAAGCAAGGGCGCCGAGCCCAGGCTGCCTCTTGGGATTTATGATGTTAAGCTGCTTTATAGCAACTCCGTGAAAATCAGCAGAAGGCGGCAGCGGGCTGACCAGTGACTCCTCAGCTCTGGGCTGTCTGCAGAACCAGATCTTTGCCTGCCTGTGTGCGCCTGGATAGAAGTAGATGCACGGAGTCGAGGGGATGGGGGTTATACAATGAACCTCGGTGCTCACAAGAGCCAAAAATACCCACAGAAACAATGGGTAGTTTGAATGACATTTGCAGAATGCTGCTAATGGCAAGAAATTGCTGCCGTGTGTAGCAGAGTCCCTGTCGCAGAACGGACCAACCCGTCCTGCCCGCACGGAGCCGTGCAGCCCATGGGGGCCCCTCCGCGCCGGCTGCTCTCCGCGCTGCTTCCCTGCCTGCGGAGGGACGGGGATCAGCGGACTAAAGGGTCCCAGCGTTCCGTGGCATCCTCGGCCTCGCAGCTCAGCTCTCAGGTCAATGTTATTTCCCTCTTCCATGCTGTGAAATGACAGGAGAGCTGATGGCACTCACCTTAGCGAGGAAGCGCATCCCTCCATTGTTGCAGTATAATAAGGGACAATAATTCCTGGTGAGAGAGCAGAGAGAGGGTTTTTGTGAAATGCTCCCATTCGGTATATAAACCTGTCTCTATTTTTCAATCCTAAATGGCCCTTGTATTGCAAGCCAGGTGTATGAGCTGTCTCCTTTCAGTGTGAAAGCTGCAAAGAAATAGAAACTGCCCAGAATTGCTCAGCCTCTGGGAGAAGGGGATGGTTTTCTCTACGGATGTTTTTAACTCTGTCTGGCTGCAAAGCTGCGCTGATGTTATGGTTGTGAGATGGGGACTAAGGGTATTGAGCTTCTCATCTGGCTCGATCACAGACCCCGTGCAGCCCTGGGCAATTTGTCTTGCTGGGCTGTGTCACACCCAATATATGAATGAAAATATGTGCGGGAGCGGTGCTGTGAGTGCTGCCCGGGATCCCACCGTGGGTGGGAAAAGCCCGGCCTCTGCAGCCAGACAGCGTTCAGCAGAACACGGGCTGTTCTTCCTCTCTCTTCCACCGGCTCACGGATCCTCTTGGGCCATTGCATAGACACAGGAGCCTGAGGAGGTCCGAGCACCACTTGGGGAATGAACTGCAGTCACAGCTGGAAACTTGTCGCTAGCATTTGAATAACTCATTTATTTTAAAAACCAAAACCAGGACCCCAGCAGGCTGCCCCTGGGTCCAGCCCTGCGTGCGGACAGTGTGCAAGCCGCTGCCCTGTGCCCCATGTTGGACCCCGTGCGGGCATGGCGATCCCCGGCAGGCACGGCAATCCCCGGCAGGCTGGGCTGGGAGCGCTGGTGCCTGGCACGTGTCTCGTACGGGATTTGCCTCCGGCCCTTCTTGCGAACGGTGAGTGGCAGATGTTTCTGTGACTCTCCTATCCTGCAGCTGTTAAATGTTAGAAATAAACCGTGTTATTGAAACGGTCAGAGTGCATTAAGCAGCCCCTCACTGTGTGCTCGGATGCTCTCGCCGTCCTGCCAGGGGCTGCGGGTCGGCGGAGGCTGCCGGGGACTCGTGTCGTGCCGCGTGCCCAGGAATGGGCAGTTGCTGGGGTTCTGTGCTCTGTCCGAGGAGCGTGGGCAGCACACGGAGGGGACAGGTGGGGTCTGTCGGTGGGCGTGGGGCTGTAAGGAATCCCCAGACACACCGGGTGTGCAGCTGACTCTGGCAATGTTCTCCAATATTCTCCAAAATCCTAAAATAAAAGCAAGGATGGAAATTTTCACCCACCTTGCAAAGAGGGAGTGCCCCATGAGAACTGCCTCCTTGAAACACAGCTCTGTGGAACTCCAGTATCCTGTTTATTTTCCTCTAACTTGGGGTGCTGAAATGACAATGGGCCCCTTGTGTGTGCCTGTACTTTTCCCTGAGCTGTTCTGAGTGCAAAATCAGCTGCCTGCTTCCAGCCCTGGGCTCCACTAGACATATATTAGCAGATGCATGACTCAATTGTATTAATTGTTGCATTAAATTATATGGTATTACTCAAAAAGAATGTTAATTTAGTTTTCCTACAACTGTGTTCAACTTAATTTTTAATCGGATCTGACAGCAAAAATTTAAATCAAGTGCCGCATCTTGGCTCCAAGAGGACTGAGAACATAATGAATATACTACAGCGATCAGGACGGTTTGCAGCACTAATACACGTTAAACAGAGGCGGCTGAGCTGCAGACACTAATTATTCCTTCTCTCCCACCAAGCTCAACGTGATGAGGAAGAGCTGAGCCGAGCTCTTGTGTCAGGGTCTGGAAGGCAGCGCTGGGATTGTGGGATGCTGGGCTCCATGAACCAGACCTGGACGGGCAAACAGAGGCTTAACGGGGCTGGTAACGAAGGGCTGGCAAACCCACGGTCCCAGCAGCAAACGCAAAGCAAAAGTAGATTAGAACGCAGGCATCGATCTTTGCAATTTAGACAGTAATGCAGGAAGGGCGGGGAGGGAACCAAAAGCAATTTGCAGCAGCAGAGTGAGCACGTAACTGCATCTGAAGTTGGAAGCCACAGTCCAAGTGTTTTCCAGGCCAGTGCAGCGTTGCTGAGCTCCACCAAACGAGAGAGCAGCGTCCAAACTAGGGCAGGTAGCAGCGTGGTTTCTATTCAGCATTTCCTGCCACGGATCTGCATGCAGGAGATCACGTCCTGGAGATAAAGAACTACTAATTAGGAGAGCTTGGCTAATTAAAGAAAAAATAAAACACTGAACCCCTAGCAAGCCACTGGTCTGTTAATCGCAGTAACATCCTGGGGGGGGGAGTTCAGGGAGCCAGAATCCCAGTAGAAGCACTGCCCATCTCCTCTCTTGCTTTAGTGAGAGCGTGGCATTCAGAGTGCATTAATCTGCTGAAAATCCCGATGGCCGCGTGTTCCTCTGCGCAGGAAGGCGCAGACGTGGGTTTGCGCTCGTGTCATTCCATCATGGGAGGGTTTCTTCTTTATTGAAAGCAGCGGACGCCGCTGTATGTCTTCTAATAGGAAGCACGAGATCTGTATAAATTCATAATGGCTGCAGTAATCTTTCTTTTCTGTGAGAAGCTGGTAATTAATCAGGGGTGTCACAAACTATGAATTTTATTGTGGTGATATTCATTATATGTGATATACAGAGAGAAAACGTGATGCAGCAAGTGCAATGGACTGTGTTTGTTGCAAAGACTAGAGCTAAGTGGAAATAAATTAAGTGTTGTGTTTTAGGAGGCTCTATATTCTGCAGCAGGTACAAAAAACTGTCCAAAAATATTGATATAGAAAAGATTTCTAAGGTGCAAACAGAGATACAAACACAGAAAAGGAAAAATAAATTCATTTTGATGCACAGAGACACATCCTTTGCTGTACATTTAGAAGAGGGCTGCAGAAAGCAAATATTCCTTCTGTTCTAGAAATTTGCAGAACCAGGATAATTGCTACCTGTGGTTGCTGTGGGAACCAGAACTTTTCAATTCCAGATTTTAAGAGCATAAAGTCTCAGCCAACGGTGCCACATTAATGTGACTGCTGTCATATTAGAGGAAATCAGCCAATTTGTGGTTAATATAAACACGTTAGGAAGGGAGAATTTTGTAAAAGTCGAGAATCGGTTGGTGTTTTTTTTCCTTGAAGAAAGACCAGGATTTGGCAGTTGGGCTGGAGCCATGTTTTCTGTTCAAAGGCAGAGCTGTTGGAGCCCCAGATTGCCTTTTGACATGGTGGGAGCAGCAGGCTGGGCTGGTGCTGCGGGTCTGGGGCAGAAGTGATGCTCCCAAGCTCCTACAGTGCACGCGGGAGCACGGGCCAGGGAGCGGGTTATTTATTATTTGACTGGAACAAAGCAATTGGGATAAAAGGGCTCCCTAGTTAATAATTCAGTCTTGGCATCTGGTGTGTTTTCACATGCACGTTGATTGTTGGTGCACGTTGGGGTTCTCGTCCCCTTGCCCAGCGGCACCACGCCTGCAGCCGGCACAGGGATGATGCTCCCGGGGCTTTGGGTGCCCGGTGCTGAGCCAGGCAGTGTCGCATGGAGCAAGACATGATGACAAATTTGTACAGTCATTTCTAACACAGCCCAGAACCATTGCAGGTATCTCTGCATCTCCAGCATGGTAGCATTTTGTTTTTAAGGGACACTAAAGAAAGTCTGTGTAAGCTCAGGGGAAAAACCCACCGAGGCACAGAGCAAGCGGAGGGCGAATCGCAGCAGCACGGTGTCGAGCTCCAACCAGAAATGTGCAGCAGCAGCACACCCGCTAGAGCCCTCGTCAGGAAATATTACCTGAAACACAAAGCAAAGGCAAGGCTCCAGCTCATGTACATCTGCAGTGATATTTTATTGATTGCTTAAGGCAATTTCGCTAGAGCCTGTAAAGAAGGATTTTGGTTTTGTTCCACTGGATGCTATTGTTTCCTGGCTGCATAGAAAAATCCTTCTGTTTTCCTTTGTGCCGTGCTACAAGCTGCTGGAGTAATCCCTGTAAAACTTGGGTTTGGGTTTCTAGAAGCAGCTAGAAAGAACAGAGCGATTCAGCTGAAACCAGTATTCCTCGCATCAGCGTTGCGTTTGTGACTGTTCTAAGCAACGCTCAGGAATTGCTGTGGTGGCACATTTGGGCTGTTCTAGCAACTCTCTAACTGGCACTTGGGAAGATTAAAAGCAGATCCAAATATTCCTGCCTGAAAACTTAGTATGGCGAGTGTACTTTTATGCCTCCTCATTCTCGAAGGGCACTGCTAAGGGCAGTGGGAATAGGACAAATCCTGGGGAGCGATTACCTGCGCCTGGAGCTCAGCACAGAAACATTCCCGGCGGGAGCCAGGAAGGGTTTGTGCTCTGTCCCCATGGCACGGGGCAGGGAGTGACAAACCTGCCTGTGCACGGAGAATGGAAAGTAAAAATTTACACTGAGATCATTTAGGGTGTAAGTTAGACGTGTTGAGTCAAAATGGCTTTTTCATTTTGAACATCTTTACTGCAGAATTTTAAGAAACTCAGACTTGATGTTTCCTTTAACACTTTCATTAAACACTTTTCTTAAAACAGGTTTTGGGCCAAAGCAAATCTAACCAGCTTGGGTTTGGAAATCTGGTTTGGATTGTAAACCTGTGATAGTACAGCTCTTTCCAAATTCCAATTAACTAGAATTTTTTTGTAGCGTTTTTTTCTACATGAGTCTCTATGCATTTTTAATAAGCTTTATCCTGGGAAAACATGAGAGCGCTAACTGCAAGTGAAAAGAATAAAGGCAGTTGCTGCCGAGCTCTGAAAATCTGTTAAGTACTGGAAAGCTCATAGTAAAAAGCAAAGCAATGAAGAAATCTTAGCTCTGTTCTTAAACTGTGAATGAAGATAAAACCTTTTCACAAACCTCGTCTGGCTGAAAAAAATGCAGAGTAAAGCGCTAGATAAACGTGTGACAGTGCTCAGAGGTGTTGCTGGTAGTGGAATAAACAGCAGAAGACCTCTGCGTCCTTTTTCTACATTGCAGAATTTTGAGTTTTGGGACTGCGTGATCTGTCCAGGAGGAGGGGAGAGCGTGCTGGATCGGTGTGAAATGCTGAAAGCACAGAGGAGGAAAAAAACCCACGTAAACCCAGACTGTTAAGGAGAAAGCAATGATACAGATGATCTTTCCAGAATGTGTTTTGTGTGTGTGTGGTTTTTTTGCTTTTTCTTGAGGCGAACAGATGGGCCCAGGGTACCCAGCAGACAGGTTTCTGTCTCCGGTCCACGTTACCGGGGCTGGTGGGAGCGCGGCGGTGAGTCAGGGGGAGCAGAGCACGGGCGGCTGTTGGGGCTGAGCCGCGGGTCCCTGC
>NW_010144569.1:7227-11856 GCF_000699245.1 Pterocles gutturalis
GCACAAAACCTATTTAAAAGCTGCATTTACCACTTGGCTGATTCTATTACATTGTGTAATATCCAGGTGTCACATTTCCTCTCCAAATGCCGGTTTTAATGTTTTCCTGGCCCGCTGGGCTTAGCCGAGTGATGGGGGTCTGCCCGCTGTCTATCCTCAGCCCCACCAGGAGCTGCCCGGAGCAGAGGGGACCGGAGGGGTGGCTGGGGGCTGGAGAGGAAGCGGGGGCTTGGCCAGGGATCTGGAGATGGGGGTGAAAATGTGTGAGCTGAGCTGGATGTGATGCTGCTGGACTCGTGTCCCGGGGACATTGAGCTGATGGGGGATGTCCTGAAGTCCTCCAGGTTTCCGAGGTTTTCGCTGGAGTGGGGGTGCAGGTGCTGGCCAGCCTCTGCTCCCCCGGGAAAGGCTTTCCAGCTGACGGCTCCTGGACGGGAATCAGCCACTGGGTTATTTCTGAGATTTAAGGGCTGAGTGCGTTGGGTTTTTAACATCTCTGCCTCTGCGTAGCCTCCATTATCACTGAATTACACACGATCACTTTCATTACAGGAATGGCTTTTAAACTATTTGCATTTATTTTGTTTTTTTAAGGGAGACACCTATCCTTGCCTCCTCTGCCCCATAAATAGACAAACTTATTGCTTTTTGCCATCTCTGTGAGTCCAGCCTGGACAGGGGCTGTGGCGGCCAAGGCTCCCCGAAGGGCTGGTTTGTTGACTCATGGCCTCGCCGTGGGGGGATGCTGTCCCCTCTGAAAGCAGCGTGCGCTGCCAGGAGCTGTACCACTCCCTCTTCCAGTGTGGTTCCCCCACAAAAGTGTCTGTGGCTGAGCTTCCCATTCGCCGTAGGTGCTGCTCCTCCTTGTTATGGGCTGTTCCGGGGATGCCGGGTGTCTGGGATCACCTGGAACAAAGAATTTCTATTTTGCAGTAGTTTTAGAGCAGATATTTTTGCAAGGATTCAGGTGCTTAGTGAAAAGTAAATATCATCTGTGCCGCTCACCCAGTTTGCCACCCTGGGGTTCTATCCTGAGTGACTTTACACAAGCACAAAAAGCCAACACGAGATATATATGCCACACGAGTCCTGCTGGGGGACTGGAGTAGGCTTTGTGGTGCTAAAATGAGATTTTTTAAGTCATAGCTAGTGCTTCCAGTGTGCTGGATTTCACCCAAAGTGGAAAAAAAAAAATCTTTTTTCAGCAGAAGAAATGCTATGCACATAGCTCCTTGAGTTTCATCTCTTCCCTGTACTTGTAAAGCTGAAATTCCTTTCTTAGCTTTTTCTTTTCTTCTGTTGTGCTTTCCCTTTGGGCCCGTGAGATCTCGCAGATCTGCAGTCATATCAGTAAACCTATCTGGAGTTAGAAGGAAACCTTATCTTTAGGCCTTGCTGATACTTTCTGTTCTTGGTACACAAGTGCCAGAAAAGAGCCTGAGAGTTTGCAACTTGCACTCAAGCTGTCTTGGAGGGATGTGCCGTTTTTGGGAGTTCTGAAGCTCCTCTCTCGGTGTCTCAGACAGGCATCAAAGATCGTGTGTCACTTCGTCTCTTGTTTTGTGATCGCGCTATAGCGTATGTTACCTGCGGTGGTTTTATCTGTAGCTACAGTTTTATACAACAAGATTAAGGATGTAATTGCTTTCTTTGATTCTTAACGAGATCAAGCAGAATGACACAAATACCAGTAAAAGGTTTTGTAAAATCTTGCCTATTTGAGCAGATGGGTAGATCCGCCTCTTGCAGTTAGGAGTGCTGGCTGCAGGGCGATGCTCTGGGAAGAAAGAAGAGACTGCTCCTCCAGAAACGGATGCTGATAGAGAAATTTGGTCAGAGCCTGGGTTTTTGCTTTTGCATGGGTCAGAGGCTGCCCACGCGCAAAAATGTTGGGACAACCATGGCTCGGGCTGCTGCACGCTCTTCTCCGTGCCTTTCCTTGGGTCATGTTTCAGCTGGTGTGCCAGTGGAGGATGAAACAGGTCAAGTGGAGAGACATGAGTCTGCTCAAAGTAAGCACAAGGATAACAGTGATGGTGTTTAAGCGTGACCCAAGTCACCGGCAGCGTGGCAGGGGTTGGCAGCTGGTCTCACACCGCACAATTACTCAGACGCTGCGCAAGTAGGAAGCTATCATGCTGCTGTATAATTTACCCTTGCGTTATGTGTGATTCCCTGGCTCTAATGCTCGGTGCATGAATGATTAAATATATGGAGCTCTCCGACAGTCCACAAGGCAAGAGGAGTTTGCAGGGGAGTTCAGCTCGGGAGCGGGCAGAGGAGCCTGGACCCCGAAGCAGAGCTATGAGCATATCTCATGCCATCGCGATGTCCAGAACAGGAGGTCGCTGGGCACGGATCCTGTGCCGGAGCAGGGCTGCGTGTGCTGGCTTTGGGCTTGTGTGCTTCAAACGTGTTATTTCTGACCTCCCCAGCTGAGCGGGGTGACCCAGGGCTGTTTCACCTTCCAGCCCTTTGGCTTCTGTCCTTGTTCGGAAAAGGAAGGAATGACGAGATTCTGAAACATTTCTGAAATTTCCTGGGGGGTTAAGTTTCTTTCTCGACCAGCTTAGTGCTGTGCTCCCCACAGCATGGGATACAAAATGATGTTTTTATTAAGAAAGCTGAAGTTTTCAGGCTCCGCTAGAACAGCTTCTGCAAGGCTGTCCAGCAGGGTCACTGGAACAGCAGTTGTCGTGAGCTTAACGTAAAGGTCCTGAAAAATAGCATTAAAATGTTGGAGGAATACAAGAAAGGTATCTTATTTGATACACCTTAAACACAAATATTCAAATAATAGAAAGAAGAGGAGCATGACAAATGGATATTGAAGAAAGCGGTTCTGGGTGCAGGTGCAGAAATGAACAGAGGGAAGGTGCAGGATTTTATTTTCCTCTTCTCTGAAATATCCTCTGTTCCTCTGAGATATGGGAACGGTAAGTCTCTGAGAAAGAAAAACGTTGTTCTTGGTGACCTTATGGATTTAAGGTCTATTTCTAAGCCAAATTTTCATAAAAAGCCTGCCACACACAATCTCCAGATTAAACCTCATTTTATTTTCAGACAGACATGACCTTTCCTAGCTTTGGATATTAAATATCACAAAACCTGCTGCAATTTAAGCTGAGGATTTTACATTTAAATAAATGTAACTGAAAAGCAAAGCTAACTTCTCTGCAGAGCACCAGGGAGCACGGGGCTGGGCAGGAGGAAGCGCTCCCTGCTCCTCCCGAGGCCACCCCGCCGCGGTCCCTGTCCCCGCGGGTGGGCTCTGCCCCCCTCGCCCAGCCGCCGAGGGATGCTCGTGGTGACCTGACCTTCAGGCTGGTCCAGGGGATGCTGTTGGGCTGTGGGCAGTCTCCTTAGTTCTTGGCTTGAAGGAAGCGGCTTTGCCCAGCAGTTCGGTGACCGTCAGCTCTGTGCGCGATTGGGAAGCGGAGGCTGCGGCCGGAGGGGTCGTTCCCAGGGGACCAGCAGTGCTGCTGGGATGGCCAGTGCCCTCAGAGTGGCTGCAGGAAAGGACTTGGATGGGCAAGCAGCCACCAGTGATGATTTTTGCAAAGAGAGAAGAGAAAAAACAACACCTGGTGTGAGAATGCTATTTTTGATATGTTTATGTTCGCAGAAAGATGCACTGACATCAGGAGATTTCATCCCTGGCCCCTCTGCTGGGAAACACGTACTTGTTGTAAAACAAAGTTTTTCTAATTTGCAAGAACTTTAAACTTCAGCAGGGTTTTTCCATCCTTCCCTTTTCAGCTGGAAATGCCTTTTGGTTAACAAATGCTTTGCGACAACAAATCGATGTTGTTCTGTGTAACAGAATTAACTCGACTTGCACGGCCACAGCTTTGCTCTTTGATTATTGTCAATAACCAATCTTTTCATGGGTGAGCTGAAGGATCTCGGCTCATTAGGGCGTGCTCTACTGAATGTCATTTGTCAGCAGAAGGAAGTTGAAATGTCCAAAAGGGGCAAAGGCAGCTTGGAGGAAGGTGAATGTTAGACAAAGGCAAATGGTGCTGGGCAAGGCTGGGGCAAAGTGAATGATCTTGGGCTGAGCTGGGAAGGCAATTTTGGATGCTTTCCCAAGGCTTTGCTCTATTTTTTTGTCTTGCACTTGAAATTTCATGAGAATTAAATGGCTCATCTGATTTCCAGGGTCCCTGCATCAGTAGCTGGGTCCCAGGTATCTCTCCAAAGAGGAGCTGCTGCTCTCATGCTGTCAGTGTGTAGTTACAGCCTTCTTAGGGATGGGTGTTTGGCAGCAGAGGCTTCATTTTATATATATGTGTGTGTGTGTGTGATGCCGTGGTTGTTTCTGGTGCAAGTTAAAGGCAGCTCGAGGGATGCTTGTGGAGCATCGAGGGGAGCGGTGGTAAAGGCCGGGGGCTGCTGCTGCTGCTGGAGGGAGGGAGATGAAACATTAAAAAGGCAGTTGTGGAGCGTCAGACAGAATATTTCCACCCAAATGGATCCACGCTGCCCTGTGAGCACGTGGGGAACAGCGGTCAGCCTGGCTAGGGGGGATGTGCTGGGAGATAGCGACCCAGGGGGGGTCCTGGTGCCCTGCTCCCCCACAGGCCCCATGGAGCCGCAGGCGGCCCCTCGCAGGCCGCACGGGGGGTG
>NW_010144569.1:11880-15179 GCF_000699245.1 Pterocles gutturalis
TCTCCCCTTCCTGCTCCACCGCTGCCGGGGGCTGGTGCGGGGTCTATTGGGGCCGGAACACCCCCAAAGTCTGGGCGAGCCCCACGTTTCCCAACGCGTCTATTGAGGCCACGGAAGCGCGTTGCCATGGAGATGTGCTGAGCGTGGCACGATGCTGGAGCGGTGGAGCCTCACAGCCAGAGGCATCTGTTAATCTTATTTTTATCAATTTTTAAAGAGGATACAAGGGTGGTATCTCCCCCACCACTGGCATTTGCACTTTGTGGAGAGCACGGGCTTCAGCGCCTCTGAAAGCCGACGGTAACGAGGGTGAAGTGCCGGCGTGTGCTGCGCGGGGTGGAATTTGGGAGCAGGGAGCTGCCGCCTTTGGCACGTTGCTCCGGCGTTAATGAGGGGGAGACTGACAGCCCGAGACAGCGGTGAAGGGAGGACGTGCCTCTGCCTTCGCCTCGGGGTCACGGCTGAGCCGGGTCAGGAGGAGGAAACGGAGCTTTTCCTGGTGGAGCTCCGAGGCACTGGCCGTCTGCAGATGTATCGTTCAATTGCCTTTTCCTTCTGCCACGGTGGGCAGCCTGAGCCGGCAGGACCGGGATGGGGCTGGCAGCGAGGAGGAGGAGCAGCGAAGGCTGCGACACCGCTGGGTCGGGGATGTCCAGCCAGGAGTGCATCTTGAACGGGGGTACCGCACACCTCGGCAGAGAGGTATCGAGCAGGAGTCAGCGTCATGAAGCCTGTACACAATAGCTGCTGGAAGAGCATATAAATGCAGAGTAGTAATAGTGTTCTGAGAAAGAAATAATCTTTTAATACAAAGCAAATATCTGTTTTCCTCATTTTTTTGTGTGTGATTTTATTTATCTCAGTGCCATATGAATCTCAGCAATGGGAAAATTTCCACTTCAGCTCCATCAAACGAAAGCAAGCCTGTCTCTCTCAGAAGTAAATCACAGCTAACTCCGCTGGGGCTATTATAAGTCACTATAAAAATGACACAAAGGACCACATAGGATGTGAGCCAAAAACAGCATGGGGGGAAAAATAAAGCAAAGTTATGGCCCTTATCACTCACAAAGTATACTTTCCACAGATATTCCCAAGAACAGCCCCGAATGCCTTACTGCGAATCAGACAGATGATATGGTGATGTTGTTCCTCGCATATTATAATGATTTTCAGCATCATGGTGGTGTTGGAAGACATTGATTAGGCTCTGGCCTCATTAAACTGTACAAACGTGTAATGAAAAGCAGATGTGGAAAGTCTCGTACCCTGAGTGTTGAACCGAGCAGGTGGCAGAAGGCTTTAGGAGTAGAGGTGAGGATGGCAATAAAGCAGATGTGTTTTTCAGGGAATTGTTTTCTGTTGACATAGGGCCATGTGGGACTGGGCACAGTCTTTATTTCATGGACATAACCATGATCACAGCAAGAAATTATCCTTTAAAACACGAGGGTCTGAAGCACCCAGGGTTAGCCTTTGAATCACAGAATCATAGAACAGTTTGGGTTGGAAATGACCTTAGAGATCATTAAGTTCCAACCCCCTGCCATGGGCAGGGACACCTCCCACTAGCAAGGACACCTCCCGCTAGCCCAGGTTGCTCAAAGCCTCATCCAGGGCAACCTGGGCCACTGGCTCATCATCCTCACAGTAAAGATTTTTTTCCCAATATCTAGTCTAAATCTGCCCTCCTCCAATTTAAATCCATTCCCCTCATCCTGTCACTGTGGCCCTTGTAAAAAGCCCCTCCCCATCTCTCCTGTAGCCCCCTTTCAGCACTGGAAGCTGCTCTAAGGTCTCCCCGGAGCCTTCTCTTCTCCGGACTGAACAACCCCAACTCTCCCAGCCTGTCCTCATAGGGGAGCTGCTCCAGCCTCTGACCATCTTCGTGGCCTCCTCTGGACCCACTCCATCAGCTCAATGTCCTCCTTGTGTTATCGAGACTGGTACCCAGGCAGGGACAGATCGTAACCACCAAACCCTGGGCTCCCTGTGGTGGTGCTGGGGAGGGATGTTGGTGAGGCTGTTGCTGGCTGCGGGGTCTGCCCTGAGCCCAGGAGGTGCCCAGAGAGGTGGCAGCAGCCAGTGCCGGGACTGCCCAGCATCGCCCTGCTGTTGCTTAACGTGATGCTTCAGTGATTAGCATGTGCTGAGCCCTAATTGACTTTTCCACAGAAATAAGAGAATTTGGGCTGAGAGCAGGGGGCTCTGTGCTGTGCCCTGACCCTGTCCCGTGCCCGCTCCTGCCCACCCCGGGCACCTGCCAGCCCCCCCACTGCCTGTGGGCACACGAGTATTTCTGTCTTTCCTGCAGCTGTATGGCAAAGTGTTTCTGGAACCCAACAGGATTCACTCTGAACCACATAATGCAGAATTATGAGAGTCGTTTGCCTGAGAATTATCTAATCGTGGAGCTAAACTGAGCTGTGCGGTGATACGGGTCCATTTTTCCATGAGTAATCTGCAAAGAAGCTGCTCTACATAAATGTCGCCTGATTTTGTTCCGATTTAATCCCCTGTATTTATTGCCCTGTTATGCCTGTTTATTATTTTCAATTTTTCCTCCTGGCATTTACCTCACTGGACCTGCCACAGCTGATCCCGCATCAGAACCTCCAGGTGAGGACAATGAAGCACCTTCGTGTCATTCTCTGCTTTGATATGAAAGTAAGAGAGGGAATATAGAGAAAATAGATGCCAAAAAAGCTGCACACGCGTGTTCTAAAAATAGCGGTGCAGCTCCTCGCAGAGCTGGCAGCGAAGCGGGCTGGAGGCAGCCGCCGTGCCCTGCCTTGGCCGGCGCATCTCGCTGCCCTTGTTCGGAGCAGAAATCCTCCACCAGATGCAGAGGCACGGGTGGCCGGAGTGGGGTGAACCAGGGTCTGCTCCCCCCTGCCTCCTCCTGCAGCTCCCCGGGACGGGGACGTTCCCCTGGACGCGGCTGTGCTCTGAGCCATGGTTGGTGTTGGCAATTTATCAGCTGTAATTATGCCAATTAGCCCACACGCGCAGCTCGGGCTCCGGGAAGGCTTTACGACCCGACGGTATATCTCTGCTGGGCAGAGAAGCACAAACCTTTTCCTCAGGTTACTGCAAACTAATCAGCCCGGGTGATAAGTTTACCATTTAGCACCGAGCTCAGGAGTGTGGTTATAAGCGCTTTGGCTTGTTGCTGGTGTAGCTGCCCTGCTTTGCAGGACTGGTCTCAATCCTCATTCCCATCAAAGTCCTTCTCATATGTGCTCCAGTGAAGGGGAATTTTCTGCAAAATAAGGTGTTACTAACCCAGCTCCGCTCTT
>NW_010144569.1:15210-18796 GCF_000699245.1 Pterocles gutturalis
CCGCCACCCCCCCCCTGCCACTGAAACCATTCCTCACTGATGAACCCTGCTTACATCGCGATTAGCAGACCTTCCAGCAGCAAGAAAACTGCAAACCCTGCGACCTTGCCAGCTCTTGGCTGCAGTGACGCTTTGTGGGTTGCTCTGCACGAGGAGCCTGCCGCGGCTCGGTACTGCTCACTGGAAAATGGAAACATTAGTGCATGCAAAAACACTCGTGATTTAAAAATTGTTCCAATTTCAGAAAGTTAGAAAAGAAACAACATTTTTATTTTAAGGTCTGTCAGGATTTTCTTGATGATCGTTTCCCTCTCTTGCCGCAATCTAACATAAAATGAATAAATGCTTTCCCGTGCCTTTGTCTCCTACTCAGTAACTTCTAAATTTGTAGAGAAAAAGGAAAATGTGATGGGATCCCTCCTTTTTCTCCCTCTAGCCTTATTCTTAGTGGTGTCTTCTTTCAGTAAGAATCAGAGGGGAAAATTAGGGAGAGCAATATCAAATTACAAATATATATTTTTTTAATCCAAAAGCAAAAGAAAATGGAAATTTCTGTTGAAGCTCTCAGACTGTAATCCAAAGCAGTAATTTTTTTTTTTTTTTTTTTTTTTTTTTTGTGGAAGTTGTTGCTTTCCACTGGGAGCAGTTTTTCTCAGGGAAAAATGTTAATTAGCTCTCAGATTTACCCACCAAGGAGGAGGGGAAGGGGGCACTCTGCACGGGTGCCGCTGCGGATGCAGGGATAGCGCTTTGCAGAACACGTTGCAGAGACAAGCCGTGTCTTTCTGTGGTTTAATTCCTGGCAGGATCGTGGTTTCTGCAGGGCACAGGGGTGGGTGCCTGGCTGGCTCGTGCCCAGCTGGGGTGGGAGCAGGACGGACAGACAGACGTGCAGAACCCAGCAGCATCTGGCAGGCCTCCAGGAGCCGTTGAGGGGTGTGATGGGAACAGCCAAACGCCCGTGTCCATGGATGCTAGTGCTCGTATGGGCACACGGGGGACCATGCCCCAAAGCCCCCCCGATCCTCCCAGCACTGGCACGGGCTGTGTCACTGGGTTTTGGTGGTTCTGAGCTGGCCTGAGCCTGTGCTTTACGGGGGTCAGTTACCGACAGTCTGGCTGAGGACGGCTGTGTCGGTGCAGGTATCTGAGGTGTTCTTCTGAAGAGCTTACATCAGAGCAAGGAACCCACAGCTGTAGTCGTTAGCTTTGAAAATTCTAAAACTTCCAAATGGAAAAGTTTCAGCATAAAGCAGAAATCTGTGCTGTAGGTATTGACAGAGTCCTCGCCCTCGTGCGTTGTCATAAACAAGGACATGATAATTAGATAGTTTTTAAGGGACAAAATTATTTTATTTGCTTCCCTACCAGTTTTCATGAGACCATCCGTCATCCCCTGCATAGAGAAGGTTTCTTATGTTCGCTGACAGGATAAATTATATGGTTCTCATCCAGCAAATCAGCATTACTGTGCAACATTATCTCTCACAAAGTGATGTCTGAGAAAATAATAAATTCTGTCCAGGTTTATTAGATCTGTCTTTTATTCACATATTTATTTTATCCCAAGCTGAGGTGCCTTTTTTCCCTAATTATTAATCATATTAATAAGGATGGGGAGGATGGGGCTTTCTGTAGAACAGAGCCACCACAGCGATGCTTGGGTGTCCACGGACTCTCATCGGAGCGTGCTGTGAAGTCTGAGCGGTGTTATGGCTCTTGGCATGGAGATCACCAAAATGAACGTGTGTGTAATGGAGACACGGCACTGTGGAGGGCTGTGAATGTCACCATGAGCCAAGAGCCTGCTGTGGAGTGAAAGGCTTGAAAATGGGCTGGAGGGGTGAGCCGGGAGCAGTATCAGCATTAGCGGTGCTGAGCCCCATCGCCAGCCGTGCCGCGGCCACGTTCCCCTGCCACCCTTGCGGGAGTGGCTCCGAGGCTGGGGACAGAGTCAGAAATCCCTGTCTCACCGGGCTGAGGAGTGCTGTAAAGCAAAACTTTGCTGAGGCTGAGCACAGGGAGCCCCGAGGCGGCTGTGGACAGGGGGTGCTGAAATACCCCATCACAGAGCAGGGAGGGATGCTGCCCAGAGGGATGCTGCCCGCAGCACCTTGCTCTGCTCACCCTGACAGAGGAGCTGATGGCTCCTGTTAGACATCTGCTCCAGCAAAGGCAGCGGCGTTTCGCCAGGTGCTGTGCGGCACTTGGTGGAGCGCAAACCGCTGCTGGGTTTATCGGCTGAGCCAGCAGCTGGGTGCAGGGGCTTTGCGGCATTTTTCACACCGCTTGCATATAGTCCAGTTGGTGTAAATCCGCATCCTTTTATTCCCCCAGGCTCATCAAAAGCTCTGAGAAATGAGCTGGATACGGGGGCTGGGGCGAGCGAGGGTGAATTATTGTTGAAGTTATTGATTGAAGAGTGGGAGAAATAGCATTAGAGCCTGGATCTCCTTTTATTCTGTTAGAGAGGAAACAGCATTTTCTTAAACTATGAGTCGATAAATAATTGTGACTTTTTTTACCTGTTCCCGTGATGGTATTGTGTAGCTCTGAGGCATTTCTGGAAGGAGTGCGGCTTTCTTGGCCTGTGGAGGGGTAAAAACTTTCAGATCATCGTCTCGGTTTGTGTGTAAAGGAGGAGCCTGGATGCCTTTAAAGGAAAGAAAATCTCTTTAACCAGACACAGAGGACAGAGGTGATGGGAACCATTTGTAAGGAGCAGTTTATCCAGCAAATTAAAGTTTTCCTTTACAGAGGCTTCTACAAAGGAAGGGATTATTTAATCTTTAGTTCGGTCATATTAAACTGATGAGTGAGGAGCAGGAACAGACTTCAGGTTTATTGAATGCCCACAGATCTTCACTGTCTTTGATGCTTGCCCAGGCCTGGGTTCTGGGACTGGCAGCCCAGGTGCTGCAAGGCTGCTTCTCTTCCATGGCTGGTCTCTGACATTTTCAAGGAAGCCCTGCATCTTCTGGTACGGGGGAGCTTAATTTTGCAATTAAATTAAACTTTCACTTTGAGACAAAAATTTGCTTTTCAAGACAGTAACTCAGAACAGAACTGAATTCTCTTGTTTCATCAGTTCCCACAAAGCGAGCATTGGAACCATCACTGTGATTAAATTAATCACTGAGCAGAAATTTGCGTGTAATGGTCTGCCACCGAAGCGGTCGCTAATGACTTTAAGCATTTTACTCCAGGGGTCAGAAATTTCTCACCCCTTTGGTCTGGAATGAAGGGGCTGTCAGGCTGCTCGCGGCGAAGCCTCTCTAAAAAGGGGGGGGGTATTTCAGGGATGCCAGGGTTGTCACGGGTCAGAGCATTTTGAGAGCAGAAAGCAGGGGGAGGCCCAGGAGATCAGTAACGCTCCCAGCTCCGCGCGTGCCCTGCCTGGTGACACAGCCTCGGTGGCTCTGCACGCCAGCACGGACGCCGCGTGCCCCCAGGGCCGGACCGTGCGGTTCTGGGAGCCGTGGGTGCCTCGTCTAGGTCCTGGGGGGGAACCCCACCGTGCCGGGGGTGCGATGAGGAGGGATGGGGCGTGCGGGGCCGGGCAGCTTGCTGCAGGCTGCTGTGCAGT
>NW_010144569.1:18869-19147 GCF_000699245.1 Pterocles gutturalis
GTAACGCGAGCCGTGGAAAGACCTGACAGCTCCTTTCCGAGGAACAATGTTCTCCTGCTTCTCCTAACTGGCATAGTTAGAGAGAAAATTGTTTCTTAGAAACAAGCGTGAGATTTGAACTGACATTCCCTGAGAAGATGAATTCTGCAGCTAATTTCCCAATGAACAGATTGAGCTGAATAGTAAGTGACTGATGCTAAGAGGAGCGCCTGGGTTTTCATTAAGTTCCAGCTCCAGCTGCTTTACTCTGTGCCGTGCACTGACTGCGGGAAGCACCG
>NW_010144569.1:19227-19512 GCF_000699245.1 Pterocles gutturalis
GTTTTCAAAAGCAAGCGCAAGCATGCCCAGGGAGAAGATGGAGCAGGGCTGGGGCTGTGCTGGTGGCTCTGCCCTCGGCTCGGCTGCGCTGAGCTGAGCTGCGGGAGGTGCTGGGGGAGCAATCCCTCCACACCAGCCTTTTGAGGTACAAAAATCACGTCATTGTGTCTCATTACCGGCTTCATCAATCTCAAACTGTTGCCTGATGATACTCACCCACTCCTCCTCCTCCCAACAGCCGCTCCCCCCGCCGAGGGCCCGGGATATGCTGTGCTCCGGACCTTG
>NW_010144569.1:19549-25595 GCF_000699245.1 Pterocles gutturalis
ATGGGTCCCGGCTTGTCTTTTGGGGATCTTGGTGCTTTGGGGGGTGGGGAGGGGTGGGGGCAGAGGGGCCGTGCTGGCGGCAGCGGAGGCAGACACGGAGCTGGTGCAGCCCCAGCTGCTACGGGAGCAAATTGCATCTTCCCGCTCCCCTGCAAAGCTGGCGTGGGAGTCGGGGTTTGAGGATCAAAGCGGCTCCTGGCCTTGATCTCAGCCACCAGCATGAATTTTAGCAGCAAAAACCAAAGCTCAGGAAAGACTCAGAGCCATGCGGTGACCCAGACAGGAGGAGGAGGCGGAGGAGGAGGATGGGATTTGTGCTCCAGCAGCATCTTCTGTCTGCCCTGAGGCCCCGTGTGCTGGTGGATCTGCTCATCCGTCACGGGGAAATCCGCAGCAGCTTGTGTCCCTCTTGACAAGAGTTTTTCTTCCTGGCACTTTGTCACCCTGTCCGTGGAGACCGTGTGCTCCCGGGAGGGGTGACAGTCCCTGGCAGGGGTGACAGAGCACATACCCCTGTTAGGATAGCGGGTGTTTCCCCGAGCCCCAAAGCCAACACTTGGTGATTTCCGACACTTTCCTGCGTAGGTGCTTTGTGTCCTGGCTGAACCCAGGTCTGGCCTGAAAGGGGATTGTCTGGAGGAGGGACAGGTTCTGTGAATCACCTGCACCTGGATATCTGCACCTTGGCCACCTCCTGCGGCGCGGGAGCAGCTCTCTGCCTTTTGCAGGCAAAGAATCCTGTATTTTCATCGTAATGAAATGCTCACCTCTTGATTCGGTCCCTAATGTCGTCCCCCGTCATCATGTACTCCTCATTGTACTGAGCATAATCAGAATTTCAAAGGGCTGGGATGAAGCTGATCGAAGATGGATGGGGAATGTTTTTTTCCCCTGACAATAGGTGTTGTTAAGGCTTTTGTGTGCAGCTCCCCAGCTCCTGAGAAATGAGCGTGTAATCTCCATCCTTACATGCAAAGGAAATAGAAAATCCATATAGGCCATTTTAAACCTTATAGATTTCAAAAGCTTTATTCCCCTGCGGGTGCAGAGCAAAATGCTGCTCCTCCCCTATTGGAAGCCGGGCACGCCGCCCCCTCCCGTGTTTCGGGGGCCGAGGAGGGGTCCTGCCGTGCCCGCAGCGGGAGGAGGGTCTCGCTGATGGGTCCCTTGCGGTGGCAGAGGTGAGCTGGGGAGCTGCTGAAGGATCTCCTCTGCCTCTGGAGCAACCAGGGGACCCTGGCTGGATCTTTGAGAAGGGGGTCTCCTGCCCTTGAGCCCATTGCAGGCTCCTGAGCTATTCGGGAGGAATCCAAAATCCTTTGACACCATCCCTGGATTTCAGTGGCCTTTCTGGAGGGACAACATTAAGTCCTAAAAGGTGGATGCTCTGAGCTGGTAGCTGCTGCTGCTTGCAGGCCAGGGATGGGATGGGAGCTGCTTTCTTGCCTCTGGGTTCTGTCAAAAACTCCAACAGGCATGTTCTTGGGAAGATTTGATTTTTTAAAAGAAACTGATAAGTGGCACCATCTCGCTGGCCAGTTCAGGTAACAGGTAAATTGTTCTGGAGAAGAATATTGGTCTCTATTGAAATAAAATCCTTATAGCAAAATAATGAAAACTGAGAAACAGAAAATTTTCATCAATTTGGTCATTATGATAGAATTATATAATAAAAAATAGAAAACAAAGTGCAAGGATAATGCTACAGATAAGTAGTATAGAGTTTTCTCTCTGTTTATATTTAGATCAAGCTCCTCGTGGAACAGAGGTAAAATCGTTTTGGTTAATTTTAGAAGCCCCTTAATTTCTTCATTATTTACTAGCACTTCTCACCAGCTCCGCGGCCTTGAAGCCCAAGACAGTTGACTCAAGACAAATTAGAGCCCACGCTTCCTTTGTCTGCTGTAATGAGTGGCTGCCATTACCCTTGAGATGCTTCCCGGACTGTGAGCTCTTAAATGCCTGTTTTCAATAAGAAAGATATAATTTTAGTTTTTAATGTTTAAAGATTAATTACATAGTAGCCCCTCTGCACATCCTCGGCTTCCTTCCCCTTGTTTGCGGTTTGATGCTTTAAAGCAGTTTGCGGGGTGAGGCTGGCTCCGTCCCCACGCAGCATCCTCGGGGTCGGTCCGTCCCCACGCAGCATCCTCGGGGTCCGTCCCCACGCAGCATCCTCGGGGTCCGTCCCCGTGGTCCAGCCCCGGGCGCCCTGGGAAAGGCACACGGGAACGGTTGGCTCTGGGCAGTGGGCTTCCAGGCCAGCCGCTCTTGGGGCTTTATTCGATCTTGTGATTTTCAAATCGTCTGAATGCACAGTGTTTTCCCTCCCCACCTCCCCTCGGATCCTAACTGCGTGACAGAACCCCAGCAGCTGGAGCTCCAGGCTCGTGCAAATAATCCGTGTTAAAACACGTCAACAAGATGTGTGTTAATAGGAGCAACTCCAGTGCTTAAGATGGTGCATTTTTAACAGTTATTTTAAAAATAATAATGCTTTGCGTTTGGCAACCTTCAGATCACTCCTGGATACACACATTTGCCGCTGGTTGATTGATTTCAGCAATTTCACTATTATAGCAAACCCAGGACACTCGCATCGTATTCCTTGCATGTTTCTGGCATGAAAAAAGGAACTCCAATTTAAAAAATAATGTTAAGTGTTCCTTCATGACCGACCAGCTGCAAAGAAATATTTTAAATCAAAATAATGAGGTTTCTACAAGTGGGTTCTCTTTCCTGTGCCATGTGAGGAGCAGTCCAGATGTTTTGCTGCCTGTGCCGCCCTTCCAGCAGCGCCCAGGAAAAGATCGTCACCAGCTGCTCCCCCGTCATCACGGGCAGTGCTCAGCAGGATGCCCACCGAAGCTGTTTCAGGGGCATCATTTTGACACCCTGGCCCCAAGGTCCCATGAATGAAAGGGGCCAGTGGCCGAGCCCCCGGGCCAGCTGCTCTGAAGGCTCCTCTGGTGGCTTCTGTGTGCCTTTGGGCTCTTACAGGCACCCCAGGAAGGGGCGGATGGGGTTAGACAGACGCACACCTGGATCCGTGGCAGAGGCAGGGTAATAGATGTGATTATTTTTATGACGGATAGGCAGGAGCCCTGATTGCCGTGGGTGAAACTGTATAATACGCCAATTCTGCACAAACCCACCAAATAAATCTACATTCTGTATACAACTTAATTTTAACTTCATGGCTCAAATGTATGTGTTTATTCCTGGGAGTAAGCACTATTTGTAGTTTCCAGTACAATGCAGCTCATAATTTTTTCACACCTCTCGGAGCAGGTGACAGCTTGCTTGCAAAGTCTAATTCATTCTCACACTGTGCCCAAAGCTGTATTTCTAATGCATGCGCAATAACACGTCCAAATAAGACTATAAACAGAAGGATCTGTCCCCGTCCCCAAAACACCCTCTTCGTGACCAGGCATCAGAAGTGACGCCGAGCAGCAGCGAGCCCTTCAGCCCGCCCGGCACCCGCAGGCGGCAGTGCGGGGAGACCTCCCCCTATAATTTCCTCTTGGACTGAACCCTTTTCCTTAATTGCAGGAAGGATTGTTATGGTAATTGCTATTTTGCACGGAGTTAATTCTGCGATGTTGGACATCTAAATGCAGCTCCCCACGCTGCGGGGTGGGTGCTGGTGCTGAGCGGCGCTGCCCGATGCAGTGGGACGGTTCTTTGGCTCCGAGTGACCCTGTCCACTCCCAGCCCCACCCCAGCCACTGCCTCTGAGCATCCCCCAGCATCGTCCCCCTGGTCCTGCTGCCCTGTCGTGCTGGAGCTGGCTTCTTGCTCTGGCCGGGTGCAGGGAGCTGAGCCCTGGGGTTCAAGATCCTCGCTGGGCGGTCTTTGAAACCCCCGGAGCTGTAATATTCTTTGACATGCCATAATTGCGTTTAGTCAAGTTTTCGGTGTATTTTAATGATATTGATTGTTAATAACAAAGCTGCGGCTGCTTAATGCTGAAGGATGATTCATTTTCAGTAGGAGCAGAAAGTCCGGGGGCAAAGTATTATTTTTGACATACAGTAATTTCTTCTAGCAGGATTTTTAATTTTTTTTCTCCCAGCTCTGTGTTTTGGAGGCCGATGAGCAGGTGGGTTCCTGGGCGCGTGGGGCTGCGTGTCCCACGATGGGCTCCACCAGTGGTGCTGGGGACATCGCTGGGGTGCTGAGCAGCTTTTGGCTCTGGCATGGACTCGGGACCACTGGTGCTGCAGCCGTCTGTACCTCCGTCTGTACCTCCCGTGTCGGCAGCGAGGTGCGATGGGCAAGGCGTCATGGGGACTTGTCTCATAAATAAGAGGAATGACGAACAGGCAGTTCCCCGTGTATGTTCCCTTTATTGGTTAATCCTCACAGTTAACAAAAGAGATATTTCTGATCAGGTTTTAGTTCGCAGATTACTTATGTGAGATGCAAAGTGTATTAAAATGTAGTATACTTTTCAAAATTAGATTTTTTTTTTTGTGATAAGCCGTTCAGCTGTAAATGCGTTTCAGTCACACTGGGAAGATGAAAGAGCCCGAGCCACTGTATTACTTTAAGTAATCAGGCCTGAGGCTAAAGGTGGCTTTCTTTTTAGCTGACAAATAGAGGGAATAAATAACCTGGACACTAAAAGTTGCATTAGGCAAATAAACATTTCCACAAGAATTATGTGCGACATTCAAGGGAAGGCAAATAAACCTTGATTTATGGAAAGCTATCAAACCTCTTGGAGAATTAAATAACGAAAATCATTATGTAGCATTTGCAGCAGCTATTAGGGACTGTCCGTTCTTTTAGGCACTCTGGTAAATAAGGTGTGTTTGTAACCCGGCGTACACCGTGTTCATCTACTGCCTGCTTCGGAGCAGAATGAGCAATTTGCTTTCATTTGAAGCGCCGTTTAATTGCGAGAAAGGAGCTTTCCCATCCCTCCGCCTCCCCAGTGAACGCCTGGGCGCTGTGGGGGGACCTGTCCCATGGGGGACAGACTGACCCCAAAACTGGGGTGTTGGGGGGGTAAAACCGCTGGGATGCTGGTCCGTGGTTTTGCTGGGAGGGAGGCCGCTATTTCATTTCTAGCTCTGGGACACCCAGAGGTGCTGGGTACGATGGAGATGTCACAGATCCCGCTGGGGATCCCCCTGGAACACTGAGCCAGGACCTCCTGAGCAGCAGAGGCTTGTTTGGGAGGCTGGGTTTGTTGCTTTTGTCTTTCCTGTGGCTTCGCTTTTGAGTAAAACGATTCATCTCTTAATTCCGATTATAAGAAGTTAATCAGATAACTTAGAGATGATGGCAGCATCCAGCTAAGTGAGCACCCCCGGGGCTGCGGCCGCGGCAGAACGCTGCATTAATGGGCGGCTCGAGCAGCAAACATTACGGTTTTCAATTTAGCAGATGATACTTGTGGTTAGTTATGTATCTTACGTGCTATACCGCACACTCTGGGTGGTTTCTCTCCTCAGCAGCGATAGCATTTTGCCAGTTATAAAAAAGGCCATTTTTCTCTGAGAGCACTTTCTATTTACTGACCCAGTGAAGCAGCATCAGGATCAGAATCATGTTCTGAAAAGTAATTGGTATAATCAGCTATACAGAGCTCTGTGTTAATGACAAAAGTTTTCCCCGGCAAGCTGCAGCAAGTGCAGGGAGTCGATGTTCGATGAACGGGAGCTGAGCCTGGGGCAGAGGAGCAGCAGGAGGAATTCCCTCTCCTCACCTTCTCCTGTGGTGGATGTTTTGTCCGGCACCTCCAGGTCCCACGCCCTCCCGGAGGCGTGGGGTCAGCCATCCTCTGGGTGAAGGAGGCAGCCCTCCAGGTTTCTGACATCCTGGGCCACCACCTGTGGCACAGCAGAACCGGGGTGGCAGCCCCAGGTGTCTGCCCGCAGCCCCTTTCCCCCATTCTCCTTCCCCACGGTGGCATGGGCACCTCATCCCTCCCGGCCACATCCCCGCGTGGCGGGATACCCGGGAATACCAGCTGCCTGGTGCGCTTCACTCCTTGCACTGTGGGTAAATGCTCAGATCAAGGCAGCACTGAGCT
>NW_010144570.1:0-515 GCF_000699245.1 Pterocles gutturalis
CTTGGGTACAAGAGCCAGCGGTGGGCATCACCTCGGGACCGATGGCAGCGGAGACGGCGCCAGTTGCAGCTCCAACATCCTCCTGGGATGGTTCTGCTCGCCAGCGCTAAACCGCCGTGCGTCTGCTTTATTTCACCTTCACACTTACCCCTGCCATGAAACTACTACACATAATGTGTTAAAAGTTGTGGGTAATAACAGGCAATGTTTTAATTGCCGTCGGAGTTGGCAAGTTCAAAATTCCATTGCTCAGTACTCTCGATTCAGCCCCTGAAGCCCCCCGACTTAACAGGGCAGAGATTTTAAGTCAATCTGAGGATTTTCTTGATGGTTTATCAACATCTACACTCCTGTGCCAGTCACATCCTCACCCTCTTCTCTGTGAGCAGGCGGCACACGGGAGCCAAGGTTCCTGCGTGACCGTTTCCACCTACTGACAATTAAACAGGAGGACGGCTCTTGTCAGCCTGGCCATTAATGACGGTAGAGGAAATGAGCATTAATTGATTTTTCAC
>NW_010144570.1:527-7896 GCF_000699245.1 Pterocles gutturalis
TTTATGGAGCAGCCTTTGAGGGTAAAACGTTGGAGCCAACATGATAAAAAAGTTTCATCCATGGTGAAATTATTTCAGGCCAAGGGGTGAAGCAGCACAGGAGAGGGGACGGGACCCCCCCTGTCCCAGCCCTGCCTCTGCTGCAGCCCCCCAGACCCCCTGGTGCTCCTTTCCCTGGTCTATACGATGATGCACGAGCGCGTTTCCATCCCTAGTCCCATCTGCCATGCAACCGTGGTAACGTCCTCCTCCCAAAATTATCCAGCTGCTCGAAGCTGTGATCCCCCTCCCTGGTGTGAGGAATAATCCCAATATCCAAGGCATTCCTCTGGATCCTGAGTAATGCTGTTGTGTCAAAAAGAAAGCACTAAAGGAGCTTTTAAACCCAGTGTCCAGCCCTCAGAACATCGTCAGAGACAAGCAGACCTTCTGTTTGCCTTCGTTTAGAGCCTTCTCCAGAAATTGCCTATTGAATTACTCTTTCTTGTGCCTGTTTAACAAATAAGCAGATTTGTTGTTGCTGTTGAGAGTCCCCTGTTTGGCCTTTTTGAGACATTTGATTAGGAAGCAGAGAATATTTGAGCAGCAAAGGCAGCATCGACAATCAGCACTAGGAGGAATAATCCCATTTTCTTGGGGAAGAAGGGCAAAGGGTCCTCCTAGGAGGTCAAAGCTCCTTTCACATGATTAGAACTTTAATTAATGAAATTGGTTGAGCGTCTGCCAGCAGAGGTGGCGTATTTGTCCCTGTGTGGCTGAGATCATAGAATCATAGAATGGTTGGGGTTGGAAAGATCCGGGAGGGGGGACACGACCCCTGTGCCGGGGGGTGGTGGGCTCTCCTGGTTGGCATGGAGAGCGTGACCCCTGCTCTCCCACCACCCCCTAAACTCAGCCAGACCCCTCGCCTTGCCGTGGCAGCCGTTAACTCTGGAGATGTGTCTTTGGGGCTCTTCGTTTGCCGTCAAGAGCCAAACGACCTTCGCCAGCAGCTTTACGACGAGTGGCACAACTCTCGGCATGTCGTGCTGTTCAGACACGCTGTCTGCAATTAATATTGCATAGATTCTCAATTATGTATTCCTCCTTCTCAGCATTGTTGTGTTTCTGTGCGGGGTTAATTATTTTCCATCATTCCGCCTTTAGCAACAGTCGGCTTAATGACGGGGGCCAAGTTCCGCTCTCATTTCTGCCGGGCAGATCCTAACGAAATCAATGGGGCTGCACAGTGTCGATGGACAGGAATGGTGGCCGTCCACGTAAAATAAAATATTCCCTCTCTTGTTGATTAACACGCTCCCCTCCAGCTGCCCGGAGCTCCCCAGGGGCTGGACCGAATTGGGGTGCCCGGGGGACACCGCACCCCTGGGACAGCAATGGCTCTGCTGCTGAGTTTCGTGGCTTCGCTTTGGGGGATTAAAAACTCTGGTAGAAGTTTGCTGTGAGGCTCCGAGGTCACTGTCACCTCTTTAGAGCTATAAGGCTGGGAATCAAACAGCTGTGGGGGAAAAGGTTTTAATATGGCCAAGAGCATCCGTGCCTGCCAGCATCCCCATGAGCTCAGCACAAGGGTCCCCACTGGTCCCTCGTCCCTGCCCCGCTGCTCCCCACCTGGGACAGCCCTCGCTGCTGGCAGCAGAAGGGCTTATCTGGGACTATTCCTCCCTTGCTGGCATTTCCTGACAGCCACCGCTCCAGCAGAGCCAGGCACCCGCGCGGCAGAGGCTCTGATAAGTGGATCCACATGCAATATTCATGGACCGCTCCGGAACAGTCACCCATCCATCCCCCTCGGCAGCGAGTCGGCGCACGCTCCCCAGGCCGGGCTGGAGCACCTTCTTGAACCGCAGCCCTGAGGATGAGCACACAGCCCGGATGGGTGGCCGGAGGGGACATGGGCAGCCCAGGGTCTCCTCTGGTGGTGATGGTGGGGCCAGAGTCCCTTCTGAGATGTTTCCCATAAGAAAAGGGTCTCTGGGAGGGGATGAGGGCCACCAGACATTGTCATTGCCCGATCTCACCGGTGTCCCCATCAATACCCTTCACAGAGCTGGGGCTGCAGGGCATCCTTGACCCCACCCGTGCAACCATTCCTTTGCTGCACCCCATGAAGCGACCGGATAAGCTCCCACGGAACATTGAAACCGAGGGAACCCCCCCGGACCTTAATTCCCTCACTCCAGGAGAGGTTTGTTTTCCAACCTCTTAAATTTGTCTGGCCAGCACCACACTGCAGCTCCAAAACGATCTCATCCCCCAGGATTAATTTTTACACAATCATTCCGGAGTCTATGGTAATCACTCCATAAAGAAATGAAGAGATTTGGGGTTTTTTTCAATGCAGAGGATTAGGTCTAAATACAAGTAATCTGCAGGAAGCTCAGCTGCATGCACACCACTAATCATTCCTGCAGTCTTCCCAGCTTCAGCCCTTTCATCAGTATTTTCCGTAGCAGAGCTGTTTGCCCTTGGTGGGTCAGGCTGACACAGTCACACACGTACCCAAGGGTCACAGACATGTGCCAGCCCACAGGGGTTTGCACAGAGGACAGAGGACAGCGAGTGGTAGTGCCGTGCATTGCTTCAGGGCCATGCATTGCTGCAGGGCTGTGCACTACTGCATTGCCATGCATCCCTGCAGTGTTGTGCATCCCTGCAGTCATGTGTTCCTGCAGTAGTGCCGTGCATTCCTGCAATGTCTTGCATCCCTGCAGTATCATGCATGCGTGCAGCGCTGTGTATCCCTGCAGTGTTGTGCATCCCTGTGGTGTTGTGCATCTCTGAAGCACCGTGCATCCCTGCAGTGCTGTGCATCCCTGCAACACCATGCATCCCTGTAGTGCTGTGCATCACTGCAGCACCATGAACCCTTGCAGTGCCCTGCATCCCTGCAGTGCCCTGCATCCCCACAGTGCCGTGCATCCCTGCAGTGTTGTGCATCCCTGCAGCACCATGCATCCCTCAGTGTTGTGCATCCCTGCAGTGTCGTGCATCCCTGTAGTATTGTGCATGTGTGCAGCGCCGTGTATCCCTGCGGTTTTGTGCATATCTGCAGCACTGTGCATCCCTGCAGTGCCATGCATCCCTGCAACACCATGCATCCCTGCAGTGCTGTGCATCACTGCAGCACCATGAACCCTTGCAGTGCCATGCATCCCTGCAGTATTGTGCATCCCTGCAGTGCCCTGAACCCCTGCAGCACCATGCATCCCTGCAGTGTCTTGCATCCCTGTAGTACCGAGCATGTGTGCAGCACCGTGCATCCTTGCAGTGTTGTGCATCCCTGCAGCACTGTGCATCCCTGCAGCGCTGTGCATCCCTGCAGTGCTGTGCATCCCTGCAGTGTTGTGCATCCCTGCAGCACCGTGCATCTCTGCAGTGCCCTGCACCCCTGCAGCACCATGCATCCCTGCAGTGTTGTGCATCACTGCAGCAAGCAGCAGAGCATGGCTGGGCTCACTGCCTCTTGCTCGGCTCCAGAGAGGAGCTGCTGGCGTGGGAGTGCTCCCTCATCACTCTGGATCTCTCCAGTTTGCCTGGGGAGGGAGGTGTAGTGATGAGGATGGGAAACTTCTAATGCAGTGCCACCGACCAGCTGGTGGGATCTTTTCAAAACAGAGTGAACTATTAAAAGAGGTGACTAGCTTAAATCCTGAAGACTTTAGGAAATTCCTGGTGGTTCAACCAGGTGAAGCATGAATAACAATCTGGGAGGTGGTGATTTCCCCAGAGCCAGGGATGATCCTGTCGCCGCATGCACAAACTTCCCCATCCCAGGGCTGTCACCTCTGCCTAGCGGTCACCTGCCAGGCTCATGAAGCCTGGCTTAACTAGCCCAGGTCCTGCATTTACAGCAGCAGTGAGCGGAGGAGGCAACTGCACACATACCTAGAGCTTGGGGGGATGGGCAGGGGGCTCCTGGGGCTGCCAGAAAAGTGAGGGCTCGTCGGCTTAAAGAAAATGCTGTATGCAGTAAAGTCAGAAAGAGAGGCATGCCCTTTATGTCCAGCAAGCATTTTTGCAAATATATTTAACATAAATACATATCTGGGACTGGTCTGACCGCAGGTACAGGGATGCAGTGCCAGATTTTTTAAAACAATACAACTTCAGCACTTAGAAAAGGACTCGAGCAGACTTTGGGCACTTATGTTCAAAATAGTTGTCCCAGGAAACCCAATTCAGCAGCCACCCAGGCTGAAAGCACTTAGGTGCACCCGGGCAGGCATTCAACAAAGCATTTAGCTGCCCCGGCACTGCATCAGCAGAACCTCGGGGTCTTCGGTCAGGGGAGTGACTCGGGGAAACCAACCTCTGGGCTTGGTGCTGAGACAGACGGGATCCTGCCAGGGTCGCACCGGGTTCCTGCCTGGGTCCCACCTGGGACCAGCCTGGGTCCTGCCTCTGTTGGCTACAGCCGCTGCGGTAGGATTTGGAGAGAGGTGGCTGTCAGTGCGCCAGCGTGCTGGAGCCGCAGGTGGCTCGCTCCTCGCCACCTTCCCTAGGGAATGCATTCTCAGTGCGAACGGAGGCACGGCAAACCAGCAGCCTTGGCTGCTGAATGCGGCTTCTACTAATAAATTCATAGATCTTCACACCCCAGCAGGCTGACAAGCGCCTGGCTTTAAAGAGAATTTAAAACTACTTTGGGTGCAGTCCATCAGACCGAGACCTCCTTATGCTTGGAGACCTTAAACACCAGCTTCAGAGGAGGGAGGGAAACTGCAACGATCGCCCAGAAAAGGTTGATTTCAGGGGGCAAATCTTCAAAGCAGGACTTTCCTGCAGAGTGGAAAGGACCGTGTCCCGTTCCCATGAATAAGTCAAATGTGGGAACCTTTCCTAAGCACACACCTGACCCAATGGGTGTTTCCTCTGTCGGGCTTGAAAGCGAATCGATGCTCCTGCTTTCTTTCATGTGCTGTAGCTGCACTTCTTGGCCGAAACACCACCTCTCCTCTGCTGCGGCGGGCTGTGTTTTGCTGCAGCAGATTTGATTGTTTCATTACTTGCAAGAGGTCTGGAGGAATACTCCACCCCGAGCATGCCAGCGCATCAGCTGCGGGGAAACCCAGCGCCTCGCCAGGGCTGAGCACATGGAAAGCACACACACTCCTTACTGAAAGTCACTCTGGGCTGGTGACATCTCCCTTCCAAAATTTCCCTGCCTGGGCAGGGTGTCCATTGAGCCCTCGGGGATGGGATCTGTCCCACTGCCCGCACCAGGACACTGGAGAGCTTTCATATGGAGGGCACGTTGCTCCTTGGAGAGCTCAAATCTCATCTAAAGAGTAATTCCTACAGATTTCCTGCTGCGTGCCATTGTTGTATGCTCTGGCAAACCCGCTCACTCGAGGATGGGTATTTACCACTGGCCAAGGGCTCGGTGGGACCTGCACGGGGGGCTCTCACCACAGCTGAAGGCACAAGCTGCATCCTTCTCTGCCCCTTGTCTTCAGTGCCGCTAGCAGAACACCCTACAAATAGTGAAAACACTGGTGTACCAGCCCACCGCCTCCTCCACAGCTCCGTGCAGAAAGCCAGCCACCTAATTGAAGAGAAATGCCAGCGGGGCCGGGGCAGGAGCTCTGGACCGGGGCCTCCCCGCTCCTCTCGCCCGCAGCCTCCGGCGAGCTGAGCTGCTGTGTCAATTACAGGAAAATCAATGAAGATACTGTTCAGGACTCCTTCTCACCATTCAGCGCGGATGATATCCTTCACTTTCTAGCACTGATTCATTTACTTTCCACCTCTCCAGGGGCTCCTGACATATTGCTATCTCTGAAGAATCTGAAGCAAGAACTGCCTTTGTTTCCACTGCAACTTGTTGGCGTGCGCAGGCTCCGGGGACAGCGCTGCTGGGGCCAGGGCTCGCAGCGGGGTCAGGAGAGCAGCTGCGGCACACGGCACGGTTTTTAAACATTTCTTGCTAAAGCGCCTTCCCAGTGTCCTCTTGGATTTCATTTGCACAGAGAGATGGGGCGGGATCAGGGTCCAAACCTGGGGCTGGGATGCCATCTGCATCCTTCCTCCAGCTCCATGTAGTTCTGCTGAGCTGTCCCCATCAGCAGTGACACAGGAGCACTGCTGCTCGTCCTGTGGTCCTGCCATGGCCAACATGTCCCTCCTTGAGCATCAGTGCTCTGCCAAGGTCCATCTCCATCTGCTGCCAGGGGCTCTGCCTGGGTGATTAAAAAAACCACAGTAGCTGGGAGTTCTGCCTGGGGAGTGCCAGGGAAGCGGGAAGGTGCATGGCATGAGGGCTGTGCAGTCTTACTGCAGGGTCCCTTCCAATCTCTAACATTCTGTGATTCTGTGTGATTCTGTGGTTTATATCCAGCCCAGGGACCCATGGTCAGAAGCTACATAAGACAATGTTAAGTATAATTGAATTGATTCACAAAATATCTAAAGGCAAAAAGGTGTGGGTGGTATGTGCTGGGATGGCTGGTGAACGTGCTGAAGCTGGGGACAGCATACCCTGGGTGGACAACAACAGAAATCACATAAACAGTCATTTAAAACCCTATCTCTCCAAACAGTGTTATTTCCTCATTGCCATCCTTTTCTCTCTCCATCAGGCATCCCGCAGGTCTGGGATGTAGACCTCTGGGCCGTACTCAGGCTGGAGAACCGCACTGTGACATGAACCCAGCCCTGCGAGCTCCTCGTGTTCCTCCTCTTCAAAGAGAGCTTCAAGCATGGGGAGCTTGTAGGATGTAGCCCAGAGCAAGGCTGGTGCTACAAACACAGTGTTTATTATTTATAAGGCACTTCTGTGAACCCGGGGCCCAGAGGCAGAGCTGTCTATGGGGGCGAGCTTTATAAGGAAAAAAAATGCAGCTTGAAGAAACACTGGAAGTGTTGCAGCCTGCACCAGTCGTGTTCGCAAGAGACATTCCTCAGATTGCAGAAGTCAGGCTCACTTGGAGTTCACGTGAAATTTGCAGTGTGATTTACGGGTCAGTTTAATTACGGGTCAGTTTAATTACAGGCACAGTTCGTTTAGGCGGTAGCATGCCCTAAACACCAGGTTTTTAGAGAACGATGGGTCTCCTGGGCCAGCAGCAGGTTTTGCATCGCCCCGGTGCAGGCTGTGGGCAGAATCCCGCAGCGCTGTACATGCCATACGGTGATCTGTCGTTCCACGGGGCTGGGGGGACACTGCAGTGCTGGGGCTGGTGGGGGGGGGTCACTGTGCCTGACAGGCTGGGCCACCCCCAGGTTTTTTGTGGGGATCGCTGGAGGGCACCCCAAGGCTGTCAGGAAGGACACTCTGGGCACCCCAGGGATGTCAGGGGGACGCCAGGGATGTCAGGGTGGGCACACTTGGGGTGCCAGGTCGTGTGCCCAGTGCTTCTGGGGATCA
>NW_010144571.1:0-19519 GCF_000699245.1 Pterocles gutturalis
TATTATTACTATTATCATTATTTTATTTCTTATTATTTTATTTTGGCATGGGCCTTGTAAAGGTTTGGAAGGAGCTTTTTTTTTTCCTTTTTTAATTTCTTTCTTTCTTTTTTTTTCTTTTTTCCTTTTTTTTAATTAATACCGGGAAACTGTTGTGTGGCCGTGTGACTTGATGTTTGTACTGCGATTTGGTATACCAAGCTTTATTAAACATACCGAGTTCATTTTTAACTAAACCTGTGTACCTTGTCTCTCTTGCTGTGTCTCTTATCAGGCGATTAGGTTGCCGCTTCACTTCATCCTGCTCTGCATCCCCCTCCTGCTCCCACTCCCCATGAGTAGAACTGGAATTAACCTAGTCTGGGGTACTCTCTATTATTCAAATATCCCTGCTGCCTTTGTCCAGATAAAGCCTAGGCTTTTCCCTCCCAACCCCTTTAATTTCGTTTTTATTTTGTTTGCCCAGTTTTGTTTTTTCTTTTTCAGTTTGTTTCCTCTGTCGATAGACTCTCTTGAGTCAGGCAGGTGAAACGTGGAGGCGTTTGGTCCTTGTTGCTGCTGCAGGAGGGTGCTGGGTGTAAGGTCCCCATTATTTAACATCCAGAAATTTTTCTTTTTTTAAAATGTACACAGCAAGTTTTTGCATCTCCTTTTTTGGGTGGTAATTTTTATTTTCACATGCTCAGACGTAACCCACAGTGTTCAAGGATGTGGCAATTACTGCATTAAATTTGACTCTGCAGTTTCCCGCCCTCGCCCTTAAGCCAATTTTTTCTTGCAGCTTTTTTTTTCTTTGTCAGCCTGTCATTAGTACTTCAGTGGGAAAAGAAATTATTTGAGACTTTTCCTCCAGAGACACAAGGGGTTTCTGTTTTAGAGCGCACTCATTAAATAATAATCATGGGGAAAGGTCATTTTAATGAGCCCTTGGCTCCCAAAAGAAAGTAGCTCGTCTGGGCTGAATGCTAAGCAAGAGCATCCCCAGTGGTTATCATCTATGTTACACGGCAGAACTGGATGTAGCACAGCAAAAGCTCTTTAGTATTTCACACTGCTCTGACGGCTGTTAATTGAAAATGGGACTGGATAGTTTTTGCTTTTGTTCTTTATTCTTAGTTTTTTGATGTTAATCTCCTCCATGCACCTGTTTGTTTTTTCTTCCCTCCAAACCTGACCTCCAAAGAAAGATAATTTAAGCTAAAAAAAACCCCAAAAACTCAAACGCAGCAGAAAGATACAGAATGCTGAATTGGTTTGATGTGGCTCTGGGCTGGACCCACTAATGCATTTCAAAGAAAACCCAAAAAGAGAGAAATACATGTTTTTTTAAAAAACAAAATTGTTCTTGAGAGAACCCCAAAAGTTCTGGGGATAGTGGATTTTATGTAAGGGTGAGGTTGCCACATTTCCATGAAGAGTCTGTGTTAACTTCCATTCTTCCCTTTTCCTTCCTGCATCTTTTCCTATTTTGCTGCTGTTGGAAATTTTGAGGATATCAGTCCCTTTTAGGTGCCAAGTTCTTGAGGGTTTTGGGGGTTTGCTTTTTGGTTTTGCTCCAGGTAAGCAGATAGGTAACTTGTCTCTAATTGGCTTTGTCTATTTTTCAAGTAACCTCTCTGCTTTTAAAAACAGCAAAAAAATCCCAGTTTTATGGGATAAAGCCTGGGAAAGGGAGGGGATATGGGAGGAGGTTGGGGAATCTGGAAGAAATGGGGAAATGCATTGTAAATCCCTCTGGGGTGTCATTTAATGGTGGGGAAACCAAAGATGCAAAACCTCCTGGGGTGGGAGGTGGGCATGGAGGGGGAGGTGGGGAGGGATTATTGGTTACAGTTTTGGTTTTTTTCTGCAAATGATTTTTTTTTTTTGGTTTTTCTTTCTCAGAAGCATTACTTGAAGGGATATTTGGGTAATAGGGTTTCTAATGGCTTTCCCTGATACTAAACCGATTAATAACCTCAGCTTTTCTAGAAGTGCTCGCTTTCTCCTTGCAGCTGCTTGACCAACCCTTTCACCCCTGCCCCTATCCATGATGCTTTGAATGTCTGTGTCGGTCTCTTGCATTTGCTCTCACGCTGCACTAAAGAAGCAAAGTGGTTGGCTGGTTGTAGGGCAGACACTTCTCAGCGAGGGTCACTAGCCATGAACCCGAACCTTGACCATTGTTATGTAGGTAGGCAAAATAACTTTTCTTTATGTCATCTGTCAGCCTCAGATGTTGCGATGTTACCTCCATGAATAATGACACGTAGCTCTTTGCATTCTCTTGGTTATTTTAATTTTGAAGATGATTGCTGTCCACTTTTGACTTTCCTCTGTCCATGAAGAGTCTTACACGGAAGGTTTGCTTGTGTGTATGTGTTTGAGGACTCCAGAAATGCTTTCCTGTTTGCAGACCACCTTTTGGAGAACCCTTAACCCAGCAAAGGGAAGGATTTGCAGATGTGTCCAAGATGAGAAGCCACAGTGCTGCCTGCAAAGGCTCTGCCACTGTCCTTAAAGGTTTCTGGGGCATGTCCTGGTACCAGGGTAATGGGCTGGCCACGGCCCTGCCTATGTCTATATCAGAGGTAGGAGTAGGTGCAGGAAGACTTGGTTTTGTCTGGTTTGAGATAGAAGAGGCAGGGACGCACTGCTTCCTTGCAGACCAAACACAAGGTTGCCATTCTGATAACGGGCAAAGCTTGTGGTTTTTCATCCAGTGACCCTGGAGAGGAAACTGCAAGTGTGGGCCAGAGCCACATGGGACCTTTGAAAACCATCAGGATGGGTACTACCATGAGCTTTCCAAGGCTGAAGACCCATACTTCGTCTTCCTCAATACTCTGTTTTCCTTGAAAAATTACTAAGAAATTAGTACCTTCTTCCCTGCTCCCCTTTCCCCGTCTTGGAGGATGATTTCACCCCAATGAAAAAAAAACTGCGAGGGGTAACTGGTTCCCCACACAGTCGTTCCCTTGTGATAGTTGTATTTTTAATTTTTTGTAAGTACTTCTGGAGTCAGCAGCACAGCACATATGGGAGGGGGGGAAAAATCTTCCAATAATGTGAATTGGCTTGCTTTGACCAAAAAAAAAAACAAAAGGTACAATCCTCACTTGGACATTCAAAAACAAGTAACCTCCAAAATTTGGACAGATCGCACAAATCAGATGTCAATGACCCACTAGCTGTCTAAAGTCTGCCTGTACTTAGCCTGCTTTGTATGCTGTAGGCCTGCTTGGTGTTACGAAAAAATCATGCTATTTTTTTTACAATGTGAAATGACTCTTTTTAAGTGTGTGTTTTCACTCCCCTTTTCCCAAGCCTTTCCTCTCCACACCCCCCTCAATCCATCTTGTTACATCAGTCTTTAAAAATGGAATTGCTTAACCAATTTCTGTTCATCATTAACTAATCTTCATTTACTGCTCTCCTACAGTAAAATACCATGGCAGCTTAGCTGTTAAAAGCAGTGAGAAAAATTAGTATTTTTAATTGGGTTTAGTTTTTACTGTAATGCAGGTAAAAATATTAGGAAAAAAAATTTGGCTCGAGTTTATATGGCATCAGTAGCATTTAAATATGAATTTATTGTTTGTTTTGGCTGTAGAGTTGTATGTGGTTGCGTGTGTGGGTATATACACACATATACATGCTCTTAAAAATGTCAGTTAGAAAAGATATTTTTAACTTTGAGTGTTTTTCCCTTGCCTAGTGTTAACAGAATTACCGTTGAAAGAAAAAATGAATTTTTAAATGTCTTTTTTACCATTGTTAACTAAAAATCACCTTTTCAGGAGAAAAAAAACGAGCCTTTGATTATGTTAAGACATCTACGAATACTTCATTTTAAGCCCACACATAATTTGGGTGCAGTAGGAGTAAAACTCCTGCTTCACATTAAATACAGGCATCATTAAATCAGGCTTCTCTGAGAAGCCGTGCAGATGGCCACAGAGCACCAGCAGCTTATTTGCCACCATGACCATAAATTTGGGGACTTAGTTTAGAAGCGTGTGGGTTTGGAGCAGAGCCCCAAATGTGTTCTTTTTGTTTCATTTGTTAGTTTTTGTCTCTTGGAAAATCAGAGCAGGGATTGTGCTGTGCATGTAGAGCGGAGTTAGCGAGATCTGCCCTCGCCACGAGAGCTGGAGGAGGATGGGTCTGTGCTGTGAATGTGTTAAAATGTGTTTCTTTTCGGGCTGAAGATTGAATCTCGTGCAGATAAAAATATAAGTGTTTTGGTAGAAATGCTGACAAGATGCTATCTTCAGTTGGCTTTCCATAGTGTGACACCGTATATTTGAGAGAGGTTGGAATAACTGCCAGGGATGTTATTGTATCGTATGTTTTCTGTAGCGTGAGTAATAGCCGCTTTCATCCTGGCACTTAAATCTGTTTTACCTCAGTGCATTTGAAATACCATAGCTCTGGGCACCCTTGTGCCCTGGCACATGCAGAGGCTTTATGCACCGAAGGAACGATGCTGCCCTTGCTCAGCGCAGCCCCTGGGCAGTCAGTGGGGTTGAGCCAACGGTGCTGCGAGGAATTTGTGCAGGACAGGTCACGGAGGGATTTTCCTGCAAACTTTCCCCTTTTTTTGGCCTGTTTTCCTCCCCAGGTCCTCAGTGAGCTGCTCTCCGCCCAGCCCGCTCTCTAGGTCTGGCATGAGGGGCAGGACAGGTTGATTTTTTTCAGGTTTTTTTCTGTCTTTGCTGAGAATTACTGAATTTTGGAGCCAAATGGGGTGCGTGGAGAGGGTCTCAGTACCCCATGGTGTGTCGTTGAACTCGGGCACGGTTTTGGTGCTTTTCAAGCAGGTGGTTTCTGCATCTCTCAATAGCTGAGTTCATCTGGATTTGTTTTATTTTTGGCAAAACGTTGGAGAAAAACAGCATTTGCGCCGCCTTTTCTGGTAGGGGAAGGAATCTGATCCTAATTTGCTGCAGATTTTTTTTTTGTGCGTGTGGTTTTTATGCGAGGAGTGAGCAGGGCTGTGGATTTTTTGGTATTCGCTGCAGGACTGTGGGTTTAGTAGCATTTTTATATCACGAGGAACCAGCCTGAGCAATTGAAATGGGGAAGGGATTGTTATGCAGTTAAAAATTAGTATTCTGTGACTGTCAGATGTATGCTACGGAGAAGAGCTCTCCTTGTTAAAAAAAATAATTAAAAAAACCCACAATAGCTGGCTATTACTTCAGTTGATAAAATGCAAGGAGAACACTGGTTTCTGATATTCCTGTTATTTCTGATGTCATGGAAAAATAATCCTAAGTGGAGAAATAACTTTTGTGTTATTGTATTTTTTTTTTTTAACAGCCAAGTGTTGAGGACGTTTTTATCTATCCCGGAGGGCATACGTGAAAAGAAAAGGATTTTCATGTTCATTCCAGCTCATTTTGAAGGGATCTGGTTTCTCATTTGGCTGGCTTTCAGACGCAGGGAGAGCGACTGGTGGGGAGCTGGCGAGTGGGCTCAGGCGGGGAGAGCAGGGCTCCTGCAAGCAGTGGAAATTTTCCAGCAACCTTGATGATCCGACTTAAGTCCTCAATTTCAAGAGAAATGAAATATCTTTTCCAGACCCCCTTTTTGCAGTTAGATAGATATTTCTCCGTGCTCATATATGTGTGTGTATATGTATGTGTGTGGTATATGGGCATGTGTGTAGTGACTGTCGCTCACCAGCACTAACTGGATGCGATGTCGTTAAAATTAATTGCCTTTGAGCTGATGACAGACTCTTGGGGAGTGCTGCAGGAAGGGAGAGGTGCCATTCTCAGAGCATCTACCCCCAAAATACCTGTTGTATATACACACCGTAAAGGAAAACCCCAGCCTACTGCTCCCTGCGGGTGTCAGCCGAGGCAGGCAGCAAGGCTGATTTCTTTGCCAGAATTAGACTTTGGGCTGTGGGCAGCTCTTCCTGCCTGTGCTGAACTGGGCTTCCCTAGCCTGAGCTGTAGAGAGGGAGATGAAAGGTGCAGAGAGTTTTGAGGCAGAGCATTTAAACACTCCTCCTTGTCTCCAACACTGCCTACACTTTCCCCCCTTATGCATTCCAAATCCATTGCTTTCAAATTATTATTTCCCTCCAACCCCCCCTTTGCATTTTTGCCTCCTGCCCCTTCTCCTCTCTCTGTTCTCCTTGCATCCCACCGTAGTGCAGGCTGATCCCTGGTATTCCCCTTCCATGCTGATCGCTCATTCTGATTACGCTCATGGATTTCATTATGGAGGAAGAGGTGGTGGGCGGGAGGGGAATCCCACAGCTCCGAGGTTGGGATTTTCAAAGAAATCAAGCTTTTAATTCCTCCTGAAAGCTGCAGGGAAAGGGGTGCGTGGCGTCCTTTTCAAATCTCTGCCAACACCCCTCACCTCGAATGGGTCCTCTTTGCCGTACCCCGATTTGCAGTGTCCTGCGAGGGTGGTGGCAGGCAGGGTGATACCGGCTGTATGGCTGCAAAGACACTTGTGTGTCCGTGGCCAGCATCTTCTGGCTCAGCTCGTGGGTGGCTCAGTGCTACTTGTGAGCACAAAACAGCAGGAGAGTTATCGGTTTGGGGTGGAAATGTGGCTGATGCACAACTCCATGAGATTTATAATGGCTTCCCTCTTTTCTGCGTGCTAGATTCTAGCTCAGAGGAGGAGGAAGAGGAGGATGAAGAGGAAGAGGAGGAAGCAGAGGACTACGGGACGGATGGCACCGACAGCCTTTCGTCACCTGCCCTTGACGAGAGCGGCCTGGGCCTTCTAGCAAGGTTTGCTGCCAGCGCAATGCCCAGCCCCATCGTTCCCCCTCCGCTTTCCATCATCCAGCTGGAAGCCAAGCAGAAGGCGAAGAAGAAGGAGGAGCGGCAGAGCCTGATGGGTGAGTTGTGTGGTTAGGGTTGGCACCATGGGGGCAAGGTAGAAGGTTCAGGAGGTCCTGCTGTTCTGCAAGAGAGTGAGTTATTACCCAGACACTGTCTTGCGCTATCTTTGCTTTTGGCTGCTTGGTCCTGGTGGGGGCAATCTCCTGGCAAGAAAACAAGAACAGGTCACAGGTATGGCAGGTTTAGCAGCTGCAGCCATGGCTTCCTTAGAGGCTGTGACTTCGTCAAAATTTCCTTTTTTCCTACCTGTTGAGTCCTGAACTGTCATGCTGCAAAGGCAAGCGATGGGATACTGTGCCCCCTTGTACAGAGTGCTGAAGGCAGTGAAATGCTGTTCCATTTTAGGGAAGGCAGCATGGGCTAAATGCAGCTGATCTTAGATACCCAAGAGAAGCAGAGACACCCAAGCAGAATTAAAATCCCTTCAGTCAGCCCATCCCATCAGCTTCCTCACAGAAACTGGCCAGCAAGACTTGAAACAAGCGTTCCTTCCTCTGCTCGTATATTTGCAGTGCCAGAACCTGTGTTTCTGTCTCCATCTATGTCTCCATTTCAGTGTGCTACCCATAATTGACAGTTTTCATTTTTTCCCCTTCCCATGCCCTGCTGCGCAAGTGCCCATTGGTGACATCATTCCTGGTCAGACAGATCTATATGGACTCCATTTATAAATTCTCTATTAATATTTATTAAGTGATAATGGAATTTATAGCATGCTTCGGAATGGAAAATGATGTCTTCGTTGGGAGCCCGGCTTGTTTTAGCACTGTTTCCATGCTATATTAGGCTTTTGCCAACTTGTTCCAACAGCCTCTGTTAAGAATTTGTCGTCTTGCAACCTGCCCTCCTTGAAACTGGAAGCATCTAGAAATTGTCTCATGCGACAGTGAGAGGAGAAGGGGGGGTTGTAATTTCCAATGGGTTTTTCATTTTGAGCCTTGCCAGCTTTGATTTTGACAGGCTTGCTCTTTTCCTTCTCCTGCTGGGGCTGTCTCAGGGGAAGAGGTTTGAGAGCAGGTTCCTGCAGACTGAATTTACCCGGGAAAGTGGGTGTATTTGAGAGAGAAGGACGGAGAGAAGATGCTTTCCATGCTTGTGCCTTGTACGTTTTCGTTTACCCACCTGAATGTTGTGCAGCCCTCTAGACCCACAGCACATTGGAGAATGCAAGAGAGAACTTTGGCTGATGCTCTTTTTTAGGGAGGGAGAACCAGGTGATGTTTCTAAACATCTTCAGAGGTGCTGTGCCGTCCCATGAGGTCCAGTGCCCTGGGAAATAAATGGATTTAGAAAATCTAGGCTGAGTCTTGTTCCAACATAGACTTACTGCATGACCTTGGGCAAGCTTCCTCCTGGCTGTACATCTCCCTCTGATGGCTCAGTGCCTGTGCAGCCACAGTGCTTTGCCTGCCCTCCTGCCCATGTTGCTGGGTGTGTAGGTGCTGCCTCAGTTTCTCTTTTGCCTCTGGAAACGTATGATCTTGCTCTCCTTTATCGGGTTCTGGGGAACACACTGAAGGTGGTGAACATCTTGGCATTGCTGCAGTACTCCAGGCCCCTGGGTGCTGCTGTGCCTGTGATGCTGAGCAGACACCAATGTGAGGGGGTTTCCATTTGCCACGGACAAAAGATCATTCACCAATCTTGATTTTAAGGTGGTTACCTGAGTCAGTAAAAAGATCTGTGGGGTCTGATGGCCAATGGGAAAAAAACAAGCTTGAGAACTGGGTTTATTCAATTTGTTAAAGAGATCCTTCTCCTGAAACGAAGGTGAGACTAGAGGGGACTCCCGCCAGGAGGGGAGGAAGGCTCAGCGTGTGGGGTTTGTGCTTTGCTTCAACTGAGGAACTCCTTTTTGTGGAGGGACAAATGTTGGAGGATATTTTGTCTTTTTGAGCTTCCCTGAAGGATTTTGGTTGTGGGAGAAAGGAGAAAATGGAGACAGGGAACCCACTGACCCATACTGCCTGAATGGGTGGACTCTGCTGGGGCAGGGGAGACTTATTTTTAGGGAAATCAGTGTTTTATGGGGTGGAACTGCAGATCTGAGGGATGTGAGGGTTGGAAAGGGCAGCACCAAGGGCTCTGTTGAACCAGCATGGCATCTCCCATGGAGATAAAAAGCTTCCAGTGGGACGTGGCCCCTCGTGGGCTTTCACTGATGGTTAAATCCTTTGCACCTAGGGACGGAGTTTGAATACACCGACTCGGAGAGTGAGATCAAGATCAGGAAGAAGTCTCCCTCAGGGCTGCTGCGGGGGAAGAAGGGCCCACTGGAGGCAAGCAGCATCCCACCAAGCCAGGTCCCCAGCAGCCTCGACTCTGGATCTGGGAGTGCTGACAAGGCCAAGCTTGGGTCTGAGAAGGGTCGCAAGCTGAAGAAATTCAAATCCCCCAAGGACTTGAGCTTTGAGTTTGGGCTGGAGGCCAGTGATGACGACCTGTGGAACCGGCGCCGGAGTGAGCGGATCTTCCTCCACGATGCCACCACGTCCTCAGCTGTGCTGACCCCCGCCACGCCTGCCAGCTCCACTCCTGTCTCCAAGCCTGGGCGCTGTGGCAAGGTGACACCCATGAGCCCCAAGAAGGAGGGCAGCAAGGGGAAGGAGAGGAAGGAGCTAAGCAAGGTGAGGAGTGTTTTAGCAGGGTGCATGGGACCCTTGGGAGCTGAGGGTGAGGGAAGAGGAGAGCTGTCTCAGCAGTTGTCCTGGTGCTGTTTGGCTGCTCCTTGTCACTCCGGCCAGCCCCGCATACGCCCAGAGGAGCTATCAGACTTGGGTCTGACTTGCAGGGAGTCTGTTGTGTTTGAGCAGGTTAGGTTACAGGTGTCACCCTCTGTGTCCCAAATCCATCCTGCTTGGATTAGCCAGGGTGGATACCCTGCTTTAAAACATCTGTGAAATCTCTCTCCCACTCTCTGCCTGACCTTATCTGCTTGCTGAGCTGTGGCCCCCACGCTGGCCTTTAAGGCTGTTCACTTTTTACATGGTGTCTTCTGATGGCTGTCCCTGGCTGGTGGTGTCAGTGATCTCTGGGTTGCCGGCTCTTTGTCTTAGCTGAAAGCTGGGCTCCCTCCAGCTTTGGTTCAGTTCATGGCAGTGTTTTGGAGGAACACTTATTGTGGGGAGAGTTAGAGAAGTTAGATGTGACATGCAGCCCACTGGGATCTTCTTGGAGCTCTTTGAGGGGAGGTTTGATGGGCAGGAATTGCTCTCCAGGGTAGTGAAAAGCTCTTCCCAAAATGTGTGAAGCCTGAAAGCAGAGCTGGGAGGTGTAGGATGTGGTGCAGTCAGTGAATTAACTGCTGGCTGAACCTCATCCTACCTGTGCACAGCCTGCTTTGCTCCGCCTTTCCCCTGTCACTGGGCCCAGATCTTTACCAATCTTCTCTTTACTGACGAGAGTGTTATCTTTTTATTTTTAGCAGCGGAAGAAGGGTAAAGAAACACCCTGCTGCTCCTCTTCCTCGTCCATGTCTCCTCCTGGCATCCCTAGCTCCCCATCTGATGTTCGTGTCAGCCTGGCGAGTGCCCTGGGCTCCACCAAGAAGAGCAAAGCCAAGGTGAAAGCCAAGGAGGTGAAAAAAGAGGTGAGGGGCTGGTTCTAGTCTGGGTGAACTGGAGGGTGGCTGGCAGAGCCCTGCTCTTTTCCTGGACTGTTGCAGTGTGAGGGAGGGAAAAGAGACAGGCAGGTTTTGCTGGGTGTGTTAACAGACAAAATGCTGATTTGAGAAACCAAAAATCCAAGGAAGACTATCGGGTAGTACCTGCTGCTACCATCTGGCGTTTGTTTGCCTTCATCCCCTGCATTAATGAGCAGGCGGGATTTTCTGTAAGGCCGCCACGGGGTCGAGGGAAAGCCTTCGTGGATAGCAAGGACCAAAGAGATGGTGATGGAGTTGCGCTGCTCAGCCCTGGGTGAGCCAGGTCACAGCCGGTTTCTGCTCCATTGCTGTCTTCTCTCATAACACACATCACTGCATCTTCTCGCGTGATTTCTGAGTGTAATGCTTATGGTCTGTGTGTAACAGCAAGAAACAGATCGTGGGGCTTTGAGAGGAAATAGGAGCAGTGCCTGCTGCCTGTGCAGGGAAAACAGGGTCTCGGGAATGCTGTGATGAACGCAGAGCAAAGCTACAGCTGTCTGCTCCGCAGCATCTCTCCTGACCTCCAGGAGTGAGATGTGGCTAGGATGTGTGAAATAGCTTTTGGTCAGCTGTCAACGATGCTTGGGGATAAACCCAGAAAAAAAATAGTCTTTATTCAACCAAAAAGCAAGTTTGGGAACACCCACCCACTCAGCTCTCTGTGTGATTAACACTGCTGAGGATGGAGAGAAGTTCATCCCAGTATGCTCAGGTAATTTGTTGCTGGAGGAAGGTGAGATGGGATCAGACTGTTGCCTGTTGGCATCCAGCTGATGTGCTGCTTGCTCTCCTGCAGAACCGAGGGAAGGGAGGAGCTGTCAGCAAGCTCATGGAGAGCATGGCAGCAGAGGAGGATTTTGAACCCAATCAAGACAGCAGCTTCTCGGAGGATGAGAACATCCCACTGAGTATGCTGGTTGAGCGACCGCCCACACCAGGTGAGCACAGGGGGAGCCGAGGGGCTAATTGTACAGGCAGGGGAGCTGGGCAGGTTTCCCAGGACTGCTCGGAGGAGGACTGTGCTGCTTTCACACATTTCTCATCCAAAGCCACAAGTCCTTGGAGTGGGGATACTGCTTTTCCAGTCACTTTGGCTTGGCAAAACCAAGCCTTATCAGAGTGGCCAACTGTGACATCTAGATGAAGCTCGGAACTGCCCTGTTTTCATTTACTGGTGTATTACTGTGACCAAGAGAGAAGACTTTTTATTAAGGGCAAAATTTTCCTCTGCCAGGAGCTAGCCAGAGAGACCAAGCCCTTTCTGCAAAGGGCTTACTGGCCTTTTCCTAGGGGAGGGTGATGTTGGGAGTATGAGGTTTCCTTGTCTCCTTGCTGTTGCTTTTTCATCTATGGTGCTCTCTAATCTCCGTCTTGTTCCAACACCTCACAGCTCCCCGCTCCTGCATCATTGACAAGGATGAGCTGAAAGACGGTCTGCGTGTCCTCATCCCCATGGATGACAAGCTGCTCTACGCCGGGCATGTCAAGACAGTGCATTCACCAGACATGTGAGTTGAGGGGCTACTGTATCCACCCGAATTCTGCCAGTGAACGGGGAAATAGCTGATGCAGGGATTGATCTGGGGGTTGTCTAGAGCTGGCTGGAGAGAGACTGACAGAGTGTGGGATGGAGGGAAGGAGAATTCACTCTGGTTTATCAGCGCTGAGGAAAATCCAGTATCTCTCATTAAATGCTGTCAGCTGGCGGTGGGGCTCAGAGGGAGGTGTGAGCTGATGGGGGTCATATCTTCCATGTGCTGTGTCTGACTGGGCCTTTGTGTTTCAGATACCGTGTGGTGGTGGAAGGCGAGAGGGGAAACCGGCCCCACATTTACTGCCTGGAGCAGCTCTTGCAGGAAGCGGTATGTGTGGCCAAGGCATGCCTGTCCTCGGTGCTTGGAGCCTGGTTTGGGGTGGAGGAGGCTAGCTGGGAGCCTCTCCCTGGCTGGAGCTGCAGGGGTGCCTTGGTCCTGCCTCCATGGCCAGTCTGGCAGAGCTCCCCTTGGTGTGGGTCACTGCCCTGTGACTGACCTCCCCAAGTGTGGTGGGATGGTCTGTGCTGGTGCCAAGAACTGTCAGTAATTGCCTTCTTCTTGCCCTGAGCAGATCATCGATGTGAAACCGCCTTCTGTGCGATTCCTGCCTGAGGGCACAAGGATTGCAGCCTACTGGAGCCAGCAGTACCGCTGCCTCTACCCAGGGACAGTTGTCCGAGGTAAGGCCACCCTTGCAGCTCTGTGAACCAGGGATGTCTCAGTCCTATGTGTCCTGAGGCTTGTCTGGGGAAGCCCTGAGGTCTGGCGTGAGTGTCCTGGAGGTCAAAGCCTGGCCCATTCCTTTCTTCTGGGTCATGCCCAACTCAGTCATGATGCTGGTTTAGTAACATCCTGTTGGTCCAGGAGATGTGCTCTTGTAGGAAGAGGTCTGAGCAATTCAGGAGCTTAAAATATCAGGGAAATTAAACACACATCAAAAAATCAGAATTAGCTCCAGGCACCGAAGATTTCTGAGGTTGTGGAGGTTTCTGAATCGCCTGCACACTCATAGCTTTTCTTCTGACACATCAGCTCCTCTTTCTGGTCCCGTTAAAAAGCCAGTGAAGAGCCCTGGACAATTCTACCATGGCTGGTCTTGCTTTTGGCCTCTTGGTCACACTACATGTGTATAAGGGAAGAATTACTTATGAGTTCTAGACCAGTGATGCTGATGCAAGAAGAGAGGGTGGGAATACAGCTTATTTTTCTTGCAGAGATGGTGAAAAGCAGCAGCTTGTGATTGCTGAGAGTAGTTATAAAATGCAAGTAAAAAAAAAAAAAAAGGATACATCAGTGAAAACAGAGAAGTTAATTTCTGTAAGAGTAGAGGGAAATAGAGGAAAGAGGTGGGAAGTCAAACTGGAATGGTTGGTATGTTCTGGAGCAGTGCTGTTGACTGGGAAATTTTACACTGGGTGGGCTGGTCTAGTGTTCTCAGGGACTTTCCATTGCAGAGCGAGCCTTCTGTGCTCTCTCCACAGTCTAGGAAAGGTGAGGACGGGGTGCTTTGGACCTGGTGCAGGATCCTTGTCTTCCCCCATTTCCCCGCTTCCCTGACAAAGGGTTTATAGTCTGATGTTTGTCCCTAATCCCACTTTCTCCCCCCAACCCACAGGAGCCCTGGATCTGGAGGAAGATGGTGACCTCATCACAGTAGAGTTTGATGACGGGGACACAGGACGTATACCGTTGTCTCACATTCGGCTTCTCCCACCTGACTACAAGATCCAGTGTGAGTCTTGCTGTTCAGTTTTTTGCATGACACTTCACACTATGAAATTTAGGGAGTTTCAGGCCACCTGCCTCTGAGATTTTGGACCAAGTTCACAGACTTTCAGTCATAAAGATTACACCATCAATTACGGACATGCAGAGCTGGGGTGGGATGTAACCCATCGGGAAAAAGCCCAGTCCCTGTAGCAGAATGGATAGGGGTATGTTCCCTGTGTCACACCTCTGTTTTGTGTGTTACTTGACTGCATTTGACCATTTCTTTGGCCTGTTTCAGGTGCTGAGCCTTCCCCGGCCCTTTTGGTGCCCAGCACCAAGCGCCGTAGCCGTAAATCCAGCAAAGACACTGGAGAAGGAAAAGAAGGAGCTACACTGGGGTCAGAGGAGCCTGTGTCGAAGGGCAAAGGGCGAGGGAGAAAGCCAAGTGTCAAGGCGAAAGCTGGTAAGTTGTCACCACTGCCAGGTGTGGAGTTGAGAGGGTCCTGGCACAGTTCCCCACTGCTCCCCCCGAGTTAGAGCTGTTGCTTGGGGCCAGATTTGGAGAGGAATGAATGCACTGCTTGAGTGCAGAGGATCCATGCACCAGCTCGCTCTGCTGTGGCTACTGTTTGCAGGAGGCTGGCTCAGAAGCTGTCCTGCACTGTGAGAGCATCCTGTCAGTCAGTGCCGCAGAGCAGGGTCCCTTTTTCAGCTGAGCATCTCGGCAGCCATCAGTAGGGCTGAAGATGCAAAAGATGTGCAGTTTGGTTGCCCTGCAGTTGAACCAGCATTGCTGGGCATTGCCCATCGGCTGCTCGTGGGGGTTGGCATCAGGCCAGGCTGCTTAGGAAGGCTGTTCAGCGAGCAGCAAGGACCTGTGCCTCTTTGGGGATACCTGAGCAGTCAGGAACAAGCCACCCGTGGCCAGGGACCAGTCAGCATTGGTGTCTGGTTGTGTCTGAGCTAATAGTCCCCATCTGGATGGATGACATCATGCCTTTGTGTTTCTCCCCCTCTGCAGAAGAGGCCGCCTTGCCAGAAGAGAAGGATCAGGTTGAATCTTCACCTGTTACCTCTTCAGTCCCAGAGAAGCCAGCCTGCTTGGGCAAGCCAAGCATGAAGGGGTCGCGAAAATCGCAGCCTCTGCCGAGTGGAGGCTCTCCTGCCCCCACAGAGGAAAAGCGGTCGAAAGCCAGCAAAATGAAGATCTCCACTAAGCTGCATAGCCCCCCGCAACCCACTTACCCGCCTGCTGTGTTTGGCGGCATCCTCGGGACAGAACCCTACAGCGACCTCCAAGGGACGCTGACGGCCTTCGGCTCCAGCGATGCTTCAGTGTCGAAAGCCAAGGCCAAGAAAGGGCGGCCCACGGAAGAGACGCAGGAGTTTGGAACCATGGTCAAGGCTCAGAGGAAGCATGACAATGAAATCCTGATCAAGCTGGACCATGAGGGCGTGATGTCTCCAAAGACAAAGAAAATGAAGGAGGCGATGAGGATGCTGGAGGACTCAAACCTGGCCGGTCGCAGAGACAGCAAGAGTCTCTTGGGGCTGGGCTATTCCCCTGCAGTGGGTGCGGAGGGCAAGCAGAAATCTTCCCGAGCCAAAGCAGCTGAGGGAGACCCTTCCCCTGCCAGCTTTGGAGGAAAGTTCGATGGCTCACCAGAGGGCCTCAGTGCTTCGAAGGACCAGGAAGAAAAGGCAGCAGCTCCAGAAGCTGTGGAGGAGTCTGAGAGCAACAGCAGCGACAGCAGCTCGGAGTCAGAGGGAGAAGAGGAGACTGGGAAGAACGGAGGGGAAGCCCAGGACAGCAGTTCGGCCAGCTCGAGAGCATCCAGTCCTCTCTCTTCTTCCAATTCCTCCTCCTCTTCCTCTTCTAGCAGCAGCTCCTCTTCATCTTCTTCTTCCTCCTCTTCCTCCGCCTCATCGACCTCTTCTTCATCGAGCTCCAGCTCTTCTTCCTCCTCCACTACGGATGAAGACTCCTCCTGTAGCTCTGATGACGAAGTAGCTGAGGCCCAGCCAAGTTCCTCAGTGCAGCAAACCCTCCCACCCAAGCAAACCAAGCAGGCAGGGAAATCCCGCGCGTCCTCCCACCCCCAGAGCCAGAAACAGCCGGCGCAGCAGCCGGTGCAACAGCCGGCCCCGCAGCAGAGCGGCAACAAGAGCAGGCCGAAAAAGCGCGAGGGCATCCACCTGCCCACCACCAAGGAGCTGGCCAAGCGCCAGCGGCTGCCGTCGGTGGAGAACAGGCCCAAGATTGCTGCTTTCCTCCCGGCACGGCAGCTCTGGAAGTGGTTCGGGAAACCCACGCAGGTAAACCAGAGCCTCTCTCGCCGCTCCGCAGTGCTCTGCGCTGGCATTTGCCTTGGGGTGCCCTTTCCTTTCTCCTGGGGTGGTGAAACTCCACTGGTATGGTGTGTTCCTGGCCTAGGTGTCCAGTTTGCAAGAGACTGGGGTTGGCCTTCGCTGTGTCTGGTGGAGCCATCCTGCATGGTGTGACCCTCTGCCCTGTTTCCTGCGGGAATTCCTGTGGATGCTGTGGCTCTGCCAACAGCAGAGTGGGATGGGGGACAGGGCAAGCAGTGGTGGGGGGGGGAAACCTGAGTAATCCCTGGCTGCTCACCTGTGTGATCCTCTCTTGGCAGAGACGAGGAATGAAAGGGAAGGCCAGGAAGCTCTTCTACAAGGCCATCGTCCGGGGCAAGGAGATAATCCGCATCGGAGACTGTGCGGTCTTCCTCTCAGCGGGCCGCCCCAACCTGCCCTACATTGGCCGGATCCAGAGCATGTGGGAGTCGTGGGGGAACAACATGGTGGTCCGAGTCAAATGGTTTTATCACCCAGAAGAAACCAACCCTGGGAAGAAACTCAACGAAGGCAAGGTAGGTGGGTCTCCTTCGCTGAGAGGGCTGCAGAGCTGCTTCTTCCCTTTTCTTTGCCCAAGGGTGAGGAAAAATGGACACAGCCCAGTTTGTTACTGGTACCATAATGGGGGTGGCCCCATTGTTTCGTGTTGTGTGGGCTGCCTGTGGTGTGGACAAGCCTGGTGTTTACCCTCTGAGCAGAGGAAGGGTGGGTTTTATCGTACTGGTCAATAATGACTTGTCTTGGTCCAGGAGGAGTGTCAAGAGCCCAACTGAGTCTTTTTACAGCATAAAAATGACTGGCCTGGTGCTCAGAAACACTGAATTCTGCCCATGTGTGCAGTGTGGTTTACCCTGGGCTCTTAATAGTTATTACCAGTGGCTGTGGCCAACGGTTGAGGTTGTGAAGGCACATGTGGTGGGTGGGAGGTGATAGCCTGGAAAAACAACTAGTTCACCTGCTTTTCCTTTCTGTTTCCTCTTCCTCTTGGGCACAGCGCTGGGATCAGAAATCAGGCAGGAGTCTGTCCACAGCTTTGCAGGCATCCAACCAGAGGAAGGACTTTATGGAGGTTGGTGAGGTCAGGGGAAAACTGGGAGGGGATGCTGGGGAGAGCTGGGAGGGGATGCTGGGGAAGCCATAACAAATGCTTCTGGAGAAATACCCCCCGAGCTTCTCTGGCTCCTGTTTTTTGCCTCAGCTGCTGAGTCCGCAGTGCCCAGAACTTTGGATGGTTGTTTCTGGGAGGGTGGGAGTAGCTGCTGGTGCTGGGTGTTGGGAAGAGCACGGGGCTGATATTGAGCACCCATCTTTGCATTTGCATCCTTCAAGTGAGGATGACAAACCCCTGGCCTCCGTACTCCCCTGTCCATGCGCTCGGCAGCTGGGGCGTTCCCATCGGTGGGAACTGAGTGAAAGCGAGGGCTGGGGTTTAGTGCGCTGGATGGGTTGTGTCCACACTGCCCAGGACCTGTGCAAATTCCCAGTGTCCCTCCCCTGGGCTGGCAGTGGGATGAGTGGGCACAAGCCCACTTGTGATGGACATTTTTCCGGCATACGGAAGGTGATGCTGTCAATGCTGTGAGATCTAATTGCTCCTTTTCTTTCCATCTTCCTCCTTCCATTCCTGTCATGCAGCGAGCCCTCTACCAGTCCTCTCACGTGGATGAAAACGATGTCCAGACCATCTCCCACAAGTGTCTTGTTGTTGGTCTGGATCAATATGAGCAGATGCTAAAGACAAAGAAATACCAAGACAGTGAGGACCTCTACTACCTTGCAGGGACCTATGAGCCCACTACGGGCATGATCTTCAACACCGACGGGGTCCCTGTCATCTGCTGACCGCCCAGGGGACACGTGCCCACCCCCTGGGAAGGGACAAACCTGAGGACGTGCCTGTTCAGACGACATGATTGTTTCTTTCAATGCTCATGACTTCTGTGTCACACTACAGACAGGAGAGCGCGAGAGACACGAGGAGGAAGGAGAGGGCTGAAGAAAGGAGTTGGGGAAGCAGTTACGGGACTTGAGGAAGATGCCGTTGGGGGGGGTAGTGGTGGTGGTGCTTGAACCCCAAGGCTCTTCTGGAAGTTGCTTTAAGTAAGGTGACACTTGACCAACTTCTCCGTTCCTCGTTTTGGTCCAGGAAAGCACATGGGTCTCGTGATCATTTCACCAGCGGGACCCCCCCGGCAGGAGGGATCCCTTTTGTGTCATTTGCCCCCATCAGTAACTCGGAAGCCGCCTGTATGTGGAAGGACATCTCTAACCTTCTGCTTACGCTCCTCTCCATCCTTATATTCCCTTTCCTGCTTTGTTTTGCATGACCCTTTAGGAAGGACAGGGTGAAAGAGAAAGGAGATGAGTCTCTCTCAGCGCCTCGTCTCGATCCTCTCAGCGCCTTTTTGCGGTTCCCTTTCCCTGGAGGCCCCGGCAGGCAGCATGGAGCACGGAGGGGCAGAGCTGGCCCCAGCACGGAGATGGCAGAAGAGGAGCCAGGTGGGAGATGAGCCAACATCCAGTCTGTGATGCTGCCTTCCCACTGCCTCGAACAAACGGTCTGAGCCCACTTTCCCTGTTGCTCTGGGTCCCTCCTGCCCTGGAAAGGTGCTGGGGGGGAGCAAGCGCAGGGCGAGGGGGTGACATTTGGTGAAAAAAGAACTCGTCTTGGAGCCTGAGGTGAAAGGGGGCAAGAAGTGACTGGGAAAAGCTGCTGCTTGGTGCTTGGAGCAGAGGATTCCACAGGCCACTGGATTTCGGTATCCCAGCTTTACCCCCCATGCCTTGCCTGAGCAGAGACGTGGAGCTGCTGGGAAGCCCTTGCCCATCATTGGAAGGGAGCAGGGACAAAGTGCTCGGCCGTGCCCTCCTGTGGTGTTTCCACAGCCAGAGCCCCACTGCCACCTCGGGCTCGGGGAGGGGACCCTTCAGCTTGCTCCATCCGGAGAGCCACCACCATCGCCTCCTTCCTCCCTCCACGGAGGTGAGCCTACATCTTGCTCGTGACCGGTGCCATCACCCCCGCCGCACCAGGGTCACACCTGGCCGGAGGGGACACCGGAGGAGAACCACGCAACGATGCAACATCCTTGCACTTAAAACAAAAAAAACCTCCAAGAGACGCACTGATCTTTGCAACTACCGACTCGCACTACAGATTGCTAGGACGCGGAGCAGGGCCCGGCTCGGTCGGGAGCGACAGCCCAAGGCTCCCGTGGGGAGATGCTTAAGACAAGGACAGAGTGGAAACTATCTGCCCTGGTACCGGCCGCGTACCAGAGACTGAAGGCAGGGGCTCAGGGCAGAGGGACGCCCCTGCGAAGTTACCCCTTGTCTTTAAACGAACCACATGGTGCTGAGCTCGTACCATCTCCACCCTGGGCCGCCGGCGCCTCGGCGCA
>NW_010144572.1:0-483 GCF_000699245.1 Pterocles gutturalis
CGTGTTCTGGCCGAGCTGCCGGAGCGGTGACCCCAAAAAGCACCTGGAGAACGACACGGGCAGAAAGCGGGCGAGCGGGGAGGTGATGCTTGCGGCAAGGAAAGTGCAGAGGAAGCAGGATGGGGGGGGGACCGGCACCGGGGATGGGGGTGCTGCTGCCGAGAGGATGAGGAGGGACTCACCCGCCCCCTGGGGCTGCGTTTGGCCCCGGTGTGTGTCCCCTGCGCTCTTCCTCCATTTTGGGGTGCTTTGCTCCCCCTGCGCTGTTTGTGTTTTGGGGTGCTTTGCTCCGTAGCTGCTGTGCAAAGGGGGTGCACAGAGGATGCACAGGGGTTGCACAGAGGATGCACAGAGGATGCACAGGGGATGCACAGGGGCTGCACAGAGGATACACAGAGGACGCACAGAGGATGCACAGAGGACGCACAGAGGATACACAGAGGATGCACAGAGGATGCACGGTGGATGTGTGGGGTTGCACAG